>NC_138303.1:13892500-13985000 GCF_965601325.2 Salmo salar | reverse complement strand
CCACAGGAATGCTGGCCCATGTTGATTCCAATGCTTCCCACAGTTGTGTCAAGTTGTCTGAATGTAATTTGGGTGGTGGACCATTCTTGATACACATGGGAAACTGTTGAGTGTGAAAAACCCAGCAGCGAAGAAGTTCTTGGCACACTCAAACCGGTGCGTCTGGCACCTACTACCATAACCCGTTCAAAGGCACTTAAATATGTTGTCTTTCCCATTAACCCTCTGAATGGCACACATACACAATCCATGTCTCAATTGAATCAAGGCTTAAAAATCCTTCCTTAAACTGTCTCCTCCCCTGATTTGAAGTAGATTTAACCAGTGACATCAATAAGGGATCATAGCTTTCACCTGGATTCGCCTGGTCAGTCTATGTCATGGAAAGAGCAGGTGTTCCTAATGTTTTGTTCACTCAGTGTATATCAGTTGGCTGCGTCCTTGTGACATTACCTGGTCAGGTGAAAAGCATGAAATGTCAACATCATGACATTTTTTACATTTTTGTATCATTCCACAACAAGGTTCTAAATGTTGTTTGGCAAATGATTTGAGTTGTGCAACTTTGTGTTGATAAAACAAAGTGTATCTTTCTTTTTCACTTTCACTCTTTTTGAGTGTCGTGGCACATCATACAACAACTAAATAACCTAATCTATTTATGGTGTATGAATGGGTAACAGATGGTGGACAGGATTTCTTTGTGGCGTCTGAAAATGTATCTGATTATAAAAAAAATGTGATTCATTGTACAGAGCGGTCTCCTAGCAGCCAGAGACGCATCTTCCGAACTGGGAACTGACCAATAGCGGGATTGTGGGCATACCAAATTGGGACGTTATGAGGGGTGAATGAAATACCATGCTTTGAAAGAGATGCAATATTTACAATGTGTAGTCCTAATCTAAAGAAATATCATCGCATATATCCTTAAAAACACAGATATGTATGAAACTGGTACGATTTTTTTTTTTTTTTGTATCCTTGAAGACAAATTACAGCGTGCTTTTTTTTTTATATTGCCAGTGAATGATCTTGAGTTGGTATCTTCCACGCCAAAGTTGAATTCCCATATCAAACCACGCGATCTACAACCACACCGATATTGACTTTCTATTCCGTTATCATATTCATCTTGAAATCCCTTTACAGATACATAATTTTACTGTAACTAGCTAGCTAAATAATCGGGAAAGATTATCCTAACAAATTGATAAACCACTCAGAAGCCCATTGTGAGTAAATGATCTACGTTTATTTATACGCATTCAAATTCAGCTCGCTTAAACCAGAATGAATGGCATAGCCTAGGCATGGGTCTCTTTATCTAGAAAGTTGGGTTCTTGAACAATATTATTTTTCATGCAACAAAAACGTTAAGATGTTTTTGTGATCGTACAACTTTCCCCCAACAAATTGACTCAAGAGAAACGTGTAAAATAAGTCTTTATATGTTGTTGTCCTTTGTGATGAAACAGGTGTGTCTGCCAACTTACTTGTGGGACTGGATAGGTGACCTGTGTGCCTGGTGGATCACAGAAGTAGGCTAATTCCAAACCTTACTTTATGATGTGTTCTATGTGACTTCAACCCTTCAATTGGCATATTAATCCTAAATCATTTTCTCAAAGATTGACAGAGCCATGGGGTCCAAGAAACCCAAAGGTCATCACAGTTAGATTTTTAATTTAAAAAAAAATCTGGCATCTGTCTGGAGGCCTATGTTTAATTCCCAGAAATCAGTAGAGAGGCGTTATGGGCGTTACCTCCACGGAGGGTATTAGGTGGGTAGCTAATGAATGGGGTGTGGGGGACTAGGCTTGGCTTACTTCTCATTGTCCCCGTTGGTTTATTTACACACTGGTTTCTGTGTAAGGGCTAAAGTTCCCTTCGGAAAAAGAAGCCAGGGTTGGGAGATATTGTCCAGGAAGCAGTGGTCCTTTCCTGTATTGCCCTGGTTACTGGCTGCTCTTCCTTTGAAATGAAATCAGGACCTTGTCTCAGAGTAAACTCCATGTTGTCATCAGAACTTGTGTTTTTGTCTGAGCCAGAAATCAGGAACAGGGATTTATGTGGTGCAGCATACTGAATGCTGCTCTACTTTTGAATGAACTGGCCATTACTGATGCTGCTCGCTCAGGTGAAGACATTAAATATGTAATGCTTACATGTTAAAATCCATTGGAAAAGTAACCATGGCACATTCCATGTGTAATGTCAAACAGGGACATTCAACAGTTGTCTGTCTAATAACAACAAACCTCTTCCTTGTCATTTTCTTTCTTAATAATTCCCACCGGAATTCTCACCATTGTTTGCCGTCTTGAAAAACCTGCTGACTACTTTCTCAATAGTGGTGAGACTGGATACCAACGTATGTTCTCTTAACCTTTACTTAGGTCCCGTTGAGACCAAGGTCTCTTTTTCAACAGAGACTCCGAGCTTTACACAGGTACCCCCACATCAAAGCTTTATTACACCATGGTACACACAGACAAGTTCTAGCAGTGCATCGATATGGATGTTCTTTAGAATTCAGTATTGGCAGAGCACTAAACTGAGTCACCAGCAATCCCCTCACACTTCAATCCTACTGGGTGTTTGAGTCATTTTCCCTAGGAAGTTGGATTTGCACGCTCACTTGTGTTTTAAGAGAGGTCAATTGTTGTACTTTATTTAGTAGTGAATTGTATCAACAGGTGTATCCCTCTTCACACATATCTCTGGTCTGTCTGTCTGTCTGTCCCAAATCCAGACAGATTGATGTCAGTAGTTTTATGGGTAACGTTACAGTTAGTCTGGTAAAAAGCATGAGCTGACCCAAGACCAATATCTTTTTTGTAGAGGTGCTGACTAACGGAGAGTAAACTGTAGAAAAAGTCACACACTATACATGTTCCTGTCCCAACTATTTAAAGGGTCAACCTAACCAACGTTATTTAATGGGTAAACCTAACCAACGTTATTTAATGGGTAAACCTAACCAACGTTATTTAATGGGTAAACCTAACCAACGTTATTTAATGGGTAAACCTAACCAACGTTATTTAATGGGTAAACCTAACCAACGTTATTTAATGGGTAAACCTAACCAACGTTGTTTAATGGGTAAACCTAACCAACGTTATTTAATGGGTAAACCTAACCAACGTTGTTTAATGGGTAAACCTAGCCAACGTTATTTAATGGGTAAACCTAACCAACGTTATTTAATGGGTAAACCTAACCAACGTTATTTAATGGGTAAACCTAACCAACGTTATTTAATGGGTAAACCTAACCAACGTTATTTAATGGGTAAACCTAACCAACGTTATTTAATGGGTAAACCTAACCAACGTTATTTATTGGGTAAATCTAACCAACGTTATTTAATGGGTAAACCTAACCAACGTTATTTAATGGGTCAACCTAACCAACGTTATTTAATGGGTAAACCTAACCAACATTATTTAATGGGTCAACCTAACCAACGTTATTTAATGGGTCAACCTAACCAACGTTATTTAATGGGTAAACCTAACCAACGTTGTTTAATGGGTAAACCTAGCCAACGTTATTTAATGGGTAAACCTAACCAACGTTATTTAATGGGTAAACCTAACCAACGTTGTTTAATGGGTAAACCTAACCAACGTTGTTTAATGGGTCAACCTAACCAACGTTATTTAATGGGTCAACCTAACCAACGTTATTTAATGGGTCAACCTAACCAACGTTATTTAATGGGTCAACCTAACCAATGTTATTTAATGGGTCAACCTAACCAACGTTATTTAATGGGTCAACCTAACCAACGTTATTTAATGGGTCAACCTAACCAACGTTATTTAATAGGTAAACCTAACCAACGTTTCAGCAGTGCCTTGAATAGCTACACAGATAGAATGACATGTTGTCTTTGGGGTTACATCGTCTACCAGACCAGATTGCATAATATCAAAATGTAATTAACAATCTGGGTTAGTGCAGTTATTACACTTCTTGTTTGGAACCGCACCAGATAACCTTCTGGCCTATGAGCTCAGACTTGATTAAAAAAGAGACGACATCAAATTGTAATTTACTAAAACGCAGTTCTCTGCTCCACTTTACATAGCAGGAAAGGGATGTAGTAGACTATCAGAAAGAGTTTTGGGTGGTTTGTCTGTTTTTGGGATGGGACAGGAAAACTCCCACATTGCTGGTGGGGTAGTAGCTTTGTAAAGATGTTAGTGAGTTCTCTCAGGGGCTGACTCGGTGTCAGGTTGCCCTGTTCTCTGACTAATTCTGGTTGTTGTCAGTGCTGCTGCTGACTATATCTGCTGCTGACTATATCTGCTGCTGACTATATCTGCTGCTGACTATATCTGCTGCTGACTATCTGCTGCTGACTATCTGCTGCTGACTATATCTGCGTTATCTACCATGTGATGAGATCGGCTTACGTTGCCAGCCAAGTAATCCACCAGTCCACACACCACCTCCACAGCATTATGCAACTTCATTTAAACCAAACTCTCAGATTTAAATAACAGATTGTTAGTGAGCATATGCACACACTCACACCATGCCACCCGTAAAACATCCAAACAAACTCCAACGCTGCCCTTTCCAAATGATTTGTTGTGATTACTATGGGGTCTGATGACCCCTCACCCTCCCAATAGGAACACTTTGGAATGGGGTCAGACTGACTCTCTGCATGTGAGGGCACTTGGCACTGAGCTGAGGAAGGGTAAAAACGTGTCGGGCCAGTGGATCTCGTCGGTCACTAGTAACTTCTCAGCGCATTTTTGCCTTCCAGTTCAACATTTACCTGCTCTATCGCAATCTACCATTGAAAACTATTGACGACTACATGTGGAAAAGTCATACTATTTGTATTTGAGCAATATGATTGACTGTTCATTCAAGCACCACCACGCTCCCACGAGCCACAATTTCTCGAGCATGCGAGCAGTACAGAAGTTGATACTTCACACCAATGATTTATATATACACTAGATGATCGATAGAGGG
Source organism: Salmo salar (assembly GCF_965601325.2). NCBI lineage: Eukaryota > Metazoa > Chordata > Actinopteri > Salmoniformes > Salmonidae > Salmo > Salmo salar. Next base: position 13,979,999 of record NC_138303.1, on the reverse strand, counting down.
GCACTGTGTCGAAGCCACCGTGCCTCCATCTTGGTACTCCCTCATGTTGTAAAGAATTTTAAAATGTTTTATTTCACCTTTATTTAACCAGGTAGGCTTGTTGAGAACAAGTTCTCATTTACAACTGCGACCTGGCCAAGATAAAGCAAAGCAGTGCAACACAAACAACAACACAGTTACACATTGAATAAACAAACATACAGTCAATAATACAATAGAAAAAGTCTATATACAGTGTGTGCAAATGAGGTAGGATAACGGATGTTAGAATGTTTAGAAAGCAATAGAAATGTATTTATTAATGTCTATATTTGTTTTTTGCCACATTTATTAAATGAAAGACACCTTAAATTAATGCATACTTTACAATTATATTATGTTATCTAAACGTAAAATGGAAAAAATATATAAAAACATTTTCCTTACAGTTAATATTTTTTTTTCTGTCGTTGAAACATTTAATTGAAATAGCGTAGAATTCCATTCATTCCTATGGAGGGCCCCTCTTCCTGGGGAGTGCCAATATGGCCGACCAATGGCTTCAAAGCCTCTCAATGGCCAATACATAGGCATCAGCAATCCAGAGTTTATATAAATTGGTGGTTCACACAGCACATGCAAGCTGTCCTCCCTGAGCAAAAAGAATCGCCCCTCAATCTATTCGCTGAGCTTATTTATTTTAGAGAAAGGGATTTACAAAAGTAAACCGTCAATAGTGAACATACTAGAAAATATACTAGCTACTGTTGATAGTCTACAAAATTAAAGCTACAAAAATACACTTGAACATTTGTTTTGGCTAGCCTATCGAACCCAGGTCTACATCTTTTGGAACACAATTGTCTTAAAGGGGCAGCGCCCTATTTTTGAAAAGAACTCTCTAAATGACATCCTTTTACAAAAATGTATGCAAATAAATAATACACTAAATACCACCCCACTCAGTTTGAAGTTGTCTTTGCATCTCTCTTTTCTTGCGTCAGAGGTAAGCCAAACAGAAGTTAGGAGTATGGTAGTGATGATGACATGCCAAATGGATAGCTAAAGCTTTGACGCTGAAGACCGCACAAGATAACTGAGGGTATTTTTGTCCTGACTTTTGCTATCTACTGAACAATAATAAAAAATCAATTCTGTTTTCAGTTATGCATTGAAGATGATTTTGTGTGGGAAACAAGTCACAGGTACATTTACATTACATTTTTTATTTTTTTTTATTTTTTACATTTTAGTCATTTAGCAGACGCTCTTATCCAGGGCGACTTACAGTAGTGAATGCATCCATTTCATGCATTTTTTTGTTTTACTGGCCCCCCGTGGGAATCGAACCCACAACCTTGGTGTTGCAAACACCATGCTCTACCAACTGAGCCACAGGGAAGGTCCCCTTGTCTTGATCATTTTTCAGGTCTTGCGTTTCTAGGTGCACGTTTCCCCCTTTGCCTCCCGTTTCAGTGTTTTAACTTGCGACTCGTGATATTATGTGCTAGAACAAGATGCTAGAGGCCGTGCCAACTTTGACCAAGATCACAATCATTCACCGACACTAGGGACAGACAGACTTCTCTTGTCTGATTCTCTGGTGTTTTGAAATACTGTTCAGCTCCAGGTCTGTGAGGAATGTGTGTAGGATCTCTCGTGTCTGCTCTGCTCTTCACCTTCCAAAGACAATCCTCCAGTCCAGATGGAGGCTGCAACCTTCCCTTCTTTCATTACCAAAGGGGCCGCTGACCAACTGAGCTGTGTGGTTTAAACAGTGAGCTGTGTGGGTTTAAACAGTGAGCTGTGTGGGTTTAAACAGTGAGCTGTGTGGTTTTAAACAGTGAGCTGTGTGGTTTTAAACAGTGAGCTGTGTGGTTTTAAACAGTGAGCTGTGTGATTTTAAACAGTGAGCTGTGTGGTTTAAACAGTGAGCTGTGTGGGTTTAAACAGTGAGCTGTGTGATTTTAAACAGTGAGCTGTGTGGTTTTAAACAGTGAGCTGTGTGGTTTAAACAGTGAGCTGTGTGGTTTAAACAGTGAGCTGTGTGGGTTTAAACAGTGAGCTGTGTGGGTTTAAACAGTGAGCTGTGTGGGTTTAAACAGTGAGCTGTGTGGGTTTAAACAGTGAGCTGTGTGGGTTTAAACAGTGAGCTGTGTGGGTTTAAACAGTGAGCTGTGTGGGTTTAAACAGTGAGCTGTGTGGGTTTAAACAGTGAGCTGTGTGGATTTAAACAGTGAGCTGTGTGGTTTAAACAGTGAACTGTGTGGTTTAAACAGTGAGCTGTGTGAGCTGCTCTGTGTTATTGGTTCACGCTGTATCTCCTGGGTTCAAAGTGGGAGTCGGACCATTAGGATAGTAAACCTTAGAGCTAAGCGGGGAGTCAACTCTCCATGGCAACCATTCACATCTTATGAACTTGTGCTATTGTGCAAAGTATCTCTTCACTTGTTGTTTTGGCTGTATTTGTGCCAGAGGCTTTGTAGAGGTTTATCTCTCAAAAGAATGGTCATACTGTAATCAACTGGCAGTGTGTGCTGCTGTTACAACACCTGTGACTGTTCACCTTGTGGGTCTGTTGCAGTTCATTGACCCTGATAAGCCAACTGAAAGACATTTGAATTTTTAACTGTAGTTTATCATAGGCACATTTACAGTGAATGCAAATGTGAGTAGATAACAAGGTACTTTTTATTGCATCATTATAGTGCTGTTGTGTTTCAGGTCTTTTTCATTTCTCCATAGTTAGCTGAATAGAGACTGTGGCCATTTAGTTCAGTACTTGTGTGTGTGACAGCAGAGACATGGTGAGAGAGGTTAGAGACATGGTGAGAGAGGTAGGACCAGTTAGAGACATGGTGAGAGAGGTAGGGTCAGTTAGAGACATGGTGAGAGAGGTAGGACCAGTTAGAGACATGGTGAGAGAGGTAGGACCAGTTAGAGACATGGTGAGAGAGGTAGGACCAGTTAGAGACATGGTGAGAGAGGTAGGACCAGTTAGAGACATGGTGAGAGAGGTAGGACCAGTTAGAGACATGGTGAGAGAGGTAGGACCAGTTAGAGACATGGTGAGAGAGTTAGGACCAGTTAGAGACATGGTGAGAGAGGTAGGGTCAGTTAGAGACATGGTGAGAGAGGTAGGGTCAGTTAGAGACATGGTGAGAGAGGTAGGACCAGTTAGAGACATGGTGAGAGAGGTAGGGTCAGTTAGAGACATGGTGAGAGAGGTAGGGTCAGTTAGAGACATGGTGAGAGAGGTAGGACCAGTTAGAGACATGGTGAGAGAGGTAGGGTCAGTTAGAGACATGGTGAGAGAGGTAGGGTCAGTTAGAGACATGGTGAGAGAGGTAGGGTCAGTTAGAGACATGGTGAGAGAGGTAGGACCAGTTAGAGACATGGTGAGAGAGGTAGGACCAGTTAGAGACATGGTGAGAGAGGTAGGGTCAGTTAGAGACATGGTGAGAGAGGTAGGGTCAGTTAGAGACATGGTGAGAGAGGTAGGGTCAGTTAGAGACATGGTGAGAGAGGTAGGACCAGTTAGAGACATGGTGAGAGAGGTAGGGTCAGTTAGAGACATGGTGAGAGAGGTAGGACCAGTTAGAGACATGGTGAGAGAGGTAGGACCAGTTAGAGACATGGTGAGAGAGTTAGGACCAGTTAGAGACATGGTGAGAGAGGTAGGACCAGTTAGAGACATGGTGAGAGAGGTAGGGTCAGTTAGAGACATGGTGAGAGAGGTAGGGTCAGTTAGAGACATGGTGAGAGAGGTAGGGTCAGTTAGAGACATGGTGAGAGAGGTAGGGTCAGTTAGAGACATGGTGAGAGAGGTAGGACCAGTTAGAGACATGGTGAGAGAGGTAGGACCAGTTAGAGACATGGTGAGAGAGGTAGGGTCAGTTAGAGACATGGTGAGAGAGGTAGGGTCAGTTAGAGACATGCTGAGAGAGGTAGGGTCAGTTAGAGACATGGTGAGAGAGGTAGGACCAGTTAGAGACATGGTGAGAGAGGTAGGACCAGTTAGAGACATGGTGAGAGAGGTAGGACCAGTTAGAGACATGGTGAGAGAGGTAGGACCAGTTAGAGACATGGTGAGAGAGGTAGGACCAGTTAGAGACATGGTGAGAGAGGTAGGACCAGTTAGAGACATGGTGAGAGAGGTAGGGTCAGTTAGAGACATGGTGAGAGAGGTAGGACCAGTTAGAGACATGGTGAGAGAGGTAGGGTCAGTTAGAGACATGCTGAGAGAGGTAGGACCAGTTAGAGACATGGTGAGAGAGGTAGGGTCAGTTAGAGACATGGTGAGAGAGGTAGGGTCAGTTAGAGACATGGTGAGAGAGGTAGGACCAGTTAGAGACATGGTGAGAGAGGTAGGACCAGTTAGAGACATGGTGAGAGAGGTAGGGTCAGTTAGAGACATGGTGAGAGAGGTAGGACCAGTTAGAGACATGGTGAGAGAGGTAGGGTCAGTTAGAGACATGGTGAGAGAGGTAGGGTCAGTTAGAGACATGGTGAGAGAGGTAGGACCAGTTAGAGACATGGTGAGAGAGGTAGGGTCAGTTAGAGACATGGTGAGAGAGGTAGGACCAGTTAGAGACATGGTGAGAGAGGTAGGCCAGTTAGAGACATGGTGAGAGAGGTAGGCAGTTAGAGACATGGTGAGAGAGGTAGGCAGTTAGAGACATGGTGAGAGAGGTAGGCAGTTAGAGACATGGTGAGAGAGGTAGGGTCAGTTAGAGACATGGTGAGAGAGGTAGGACCAGTTAGAGACATGGTGAGAGAGGTAGGACCAGTTAGAGACATGGTGAGAGAGGTAGGACCAGTTAGAGACATGGTGAGAGAGGTAGGACCAGTTAGAGACATGGTGAGAGAGGTAGGACCAGTTAGAGACATGGTGAGAGAGGTAGGACCAGTTAGAGACATGGTGAGAGAGGTAGGACCAGTTAGAGACATGGTGAGAGAGGTAGGGTCAGTTAGAGACATGGTGAGAGAGGTAGGACCAGTTAGAGACATGGTGAGAGAGGTAGGGTCAGTTAGAGACATGGTGAGAGAGGTAGGACCAGTTAGAGACATGGTGAGAGAGGTAGGACCAGTTAGAGACATGGTGAGAGAGGTAGGGTCAGTTAGAGACATGGTGAGAGAGGTAGGACCAGTTAGAGACATGGTGAGAGAGGTAGGACCAGTTAGAGACATGGTGAGAGAGGTAGGACCAGTTAGAGACATGGTGAGAGAGGTAGGACCAGTTAGAGACATGGTGAGAGAGGTAGGACCAGTTAGAGACATGGTGAGAGAGGTAGGACCAGTTAGAGACATGGTGAGAGAGGTAGGACCAGTTAGAGACATGGTGAGAGAGGTAGGACCAGTTAGAGACATGGTGAGAGAGGTAGGACCAGTTAGAGACATGGTGAGAGAGGTAGGACCAGTTAGAGACATGGTGAGAGAGGTAGGACCAGTTAGAGACATGGTGAGAGAGGTAGGACCAGTTAGAGACATGGTGAGAGAGGTAGGGTCAGTTAGAGACATGGTGAGAGAGGTAGGACCAGTTAGAGACATGGTGAGAGGTAGGACCAGTTAGAGACATGGTGAGAGAGGTAGGACCAGTTAGAGACATGGTGAGAGAGGTATGGTCTTGCTTGGGAATGCGTGAGTCTGATCTGTGGTGCGTGCGTGCATTAACTCAAAATAATATTTACAACTACAAATAACAGTATCTGTAGGAACCCTGTGTTTATCAATGTGAATATCAACTTTACCTCTTCAGGATGCTTTTGTGGCACAGTCAATGCCAGGCAGGGCTACGGGCCATAAGGTCGATGCCAGGCAGGGCTACGGGCCAGGCGAGCCAGCGGGCTCGGGCCAGGGTCGGCCAGGCAGGGCTACGGGCCATAAGGTCGATGCCAGGCAGGGCTACGGGCCAGAAGGTCGATGCCAGGCAGGGCTACGGGCCATAAGGTCGATGCCAGGCAGGGCTACGGGCCATAAGGTCGATGCCAGGCAGGGCTACGGGCCAAAAGGTCGATGCCAGGCAGGGCTACGGGCCAGAAGGTCGATGCCAGGCAGGGCTACGGGCCATAAGGTCCATGCCAGGCAGGGCTACGGGCCAAAAGGTCGATGCCAGGCAGGGCTACGGGCCATAAGGTCGATGCCAGGCAGGGCTACGGGCCATAAGGTCCATGCCAGGCAGGGCTACGGGCCATAAGGTCCATGCCAGGCAGGGCTACGGGCCATAAGGTCCATGCCAGGCAGGGCTACGGCCCAGAAGGTCGATGCCAGGCAGGGCTACGGGCCTTAAGGTCGATGCCAGGCAGGGCTACGGGCCATAAGGTCGATGCCAGGCAGGGCTACGGGCCATAAGGTCGATGCCAGGCAGGGCTACGGGCCAGAAGGTCGATGCCAGGCAGGGCTACGGGCCATAAGGTCCATGCCAGGCAGGGCTACGGGCCAAAAGGTCGATGCCAGGCAGGGCTACGGGCCAGAAGGTCGATGCCAGGCAGGGCTATGGGCCATAAGGTCGATGCCAGGCAGGGCTACGGGCCATAAGGTCGATGCCAGGCAGGGCTACGGGCCATAAGGTCGATGCCAGGCAGGGCTACGGGCCATAAGGTCCATGCCAGGCAGGGCTACGGGCCATAAGGTCCATGCCAGGCAGGGCTACGGCCCAGAAGGTCGATGCCAGGCAGGGCTACGGGCCATAAGGCCTATTTAGGCTATAGTCTTTGAAGCGTTATGGGTTCGAGTTGCCCTGGGAATTGTCGCTCAGATCTGAGAGGATTATTCGTTAAGCCCTTTCAACCTCAGCTAAAAAAAATTATACAAAAAATGGATCGAAATGAGAAATCTGATAGTGTAACTCTGGCTATCTGTTCATAAAGCAGACATTTTGTTATTGCAGATTTGTCCAAGACGGCTGGCGCTGTAGATGGATAGTCCATGTCGTAGGTCATTCTATTCAGCCCCTGCTGGAGAATACCAGTCATACACTCTGTTTAATCCTCTCTGACACCTACCTAGCAGCTGGCTAATGCAGGTGAAACAGGAGCAGGTGTTACATTGTTAGGGTACACGTTCAGCTAAACTGGAGTCCTGCTGCTCTCTGTGATCTGACTGGTCCTGCTGTTCTCTGTGATCTGACTGGTCCTGCTGCTCTCTGATCTGACTGGTCCTGCTGCTCTCTGTGATCTGACTGGTCCTGCTGCTCTCTGTGATCTGACTGGTCCTGCTGCTCTCTGTGATCTGACTGGTCCTGCTGCTCTCTGTGATCTGACTGGTCCTGCTGTTCTCTGTGATCTGACTGGTCCTGCTGCTCTCTGTGATCTGACTGGTCCTGCTGTTCTCTGTGATCTGACTGGTCCTGCTGTTCTCTGTGATCTGACTGGTCCTGCTGTTCTCTGTGATCTGACTGGTCCTGCTGTTCTCTGTGATCTGACTGGTCCTGCTGTTCTCTGATCTGACTGGTCCTGCTGCTCTCTCTGATCTGACTGGTCCTGCTGTTCTCTGTGATCTGACTGGTCCTGCTGTTCTCTGTGATCTGACTGGTCCTGCTGTTCTCTGTGATCTGACTGGTCCTGCTGTTCTCTGTGATCTGACTGGTCCTGCTGTTCTCTGTGATCTGACTGGTCCTGCTGTTCTCTGTGATCTGACTGGTCCTGCTGCTCTCTGATCTGACTGGTCCTGCTGTTCTCTGTGATCTGACTGGTCCTGCTGTTCTCTGATCTGACTGGTCCTGCTGTTCTCTGATCTGACTGGTCCTGCTGTTCTCTGTGATCTGACTGGTCCTGCTGCTCTCTGATCTGACTGGTCCTGCTGTTCTCTGTGATCTGACTGGTCCTGCTGTTCTCTGATCTGACTGGTCCTGCTGTTCTCTGATCTGACTGGTCCTGCTGTTCTCTGATCTGACTGGTCCTGCTGCTCTCTCTGATCTGACTGGTCCTGCTGTTCTCTGTGATCTGAGACAGTGGAGGATGTTATGTGGTGGGATACTGTCCTAACTAGACTAACGGTTTGTTTTGACATCAACTGACTGGATGTCTTTAAATCATGATGACATATGGGACTATTATATGTTTTGTAGTGTTGGTGTTCTTGACCTTTCACTGCAGAGTGCATACAGCTAGCCAGTGTTCAAGTGGAAAGACGGTGTTAGTTTCACTGTGCTGTGTCAGGAAAATAACATTCTACCCACAGAACCCTGTCCTTAACACTCCACCCTACATATAGTCTCCCATAAATAAGCAAGATGTGTGTATTATGAACTGTAAAAGAGAAGTACAGTAAAGCTCTGTCTCACAGGAAGCCATAAAGCCGCTGGTATGAATGTACTTGGGCATATACTCACGCAGGGCTATGTCACATAGCACAGTCCTTTCCAGGTATTCCCAGTAGGTCTGCCTCTGAAACACAGGCCTATCAGGCTGGAACGCAGGCCTATCAGGCTGGAACGCAGGCCTATCAGGCTGTAACGCAGGCCTATCAGGCTGTAACGCAGGCCAATCAGGCTGTAACGCAGGCCAATCAGGCTGTAACGCAGGCCAATCAGGCTGGAACGCAGGCCAATCAGGCTGGAACGCAGGCCTATCAGGCTGTAACGCAGGCCTATCAGGCTGTAACGCAGGCCTATCAGGCTGTAACGCAGGCCTATCAGGCTGTAACGCAGGCCTATCAGGCTGTAACGCAGGCCTATCAGGCTGGAACGCAGGCCTATCAGGCTGGAACGCAGGCCTATCAGGCTGGAACGCAGGCCTATCAGGCTGGAACGCAGACGCAGGCCTATCAGGCTGGAACGCAGACGCAGGCCTATCAGGCTATCAGGCCTATCAGGCTGTAACGCAGGCCTATCAGGCCTATCAGGCTGTAACGCAGGCCTATCAGGCTGGAACGCAGGCCTATCAGGCTGGAACGCAGGCCTAACAGGCTGTAACGCAGACGCAGGCCTATCAGGCTGTAACGCAGGCCTATCAGGCTGTAACGCAGGCCTATCAGGCTGTAACGCAGGCCAATCAGGCTGTAACGCAGGCCAATCAGGCTGTAACGCAGGCCAATCAGGCTGTAACGCAGGCCAATCAGGCTGTAACGCAGGCCAATCAGGCTGTAACGCAGGCCTATCAGGCTGTAACGCAGGCCTCGCAGGCCTATCAGGCTGGAAGGCAGGCCTATCAGGCTGGAAGGCAGGCCTATCAGGCTGGAAGGCAGGCCTATCAGGCTGGAAGGCAGGCCTATCAGGCTGGAAGGCAGGCCTATCAGGCTGGCTCAGCAGGCCTATCAGGCTGGCTCAGCAGGCCTATCAGGCTGGCTCAGCAGGCCTATCAGGCTGGCTCAGCAGGCCTATCAGGCTGGAACGCAGGCCTATCAGGCTGGAACGCAGGCCTATCAGGCTGGCTCCGCAGGATATTCTCATCCATTTGCACATGATTTTCTTTCCTTTACCCATCCTTTTCTATAATGTTATGTCACTTCCTGTCCAGCAGACCAGAGGTGTGTTTCAGCATGAATGAAAGTGTATGTCCATTTAGTAGGTAAGAGTTCATTGTTTGTTCATGGGGTTTGTTAGGGACAAAGAAGGTGATTTTATGCTGGTTAAAAGGAATGCCTGCATTATATGACAGTTGACTGACAGTACTGAAATCCTACCCTGGCACAGTGGCACCATTCCCTTGTTCATCTGTCACAGGTCAAGGAAAATGTCTCCAACCTTTTAAAAAGGAAGTGGGGAAGAGAGTGTCAGAAAGTGTACGGGATGTCATGTGGCTGAGAGCAACAGTCCCTACGTCCTGCATCCAGAGTGGCTCTTCCTGATTCATGGCACAGGGCGGAGTGAGAGCAGGAGGAGGAGTGAGCCAGCTTTTAAAGGTTTGTCTTCAGACAGCACTCAGCACATGCTCACAAGACGCAGACTCATGATCTACATTCTCATAGCCAGCTTTTCACGTAGACGAGAGGAATCTTCAGTGTCGCAGGGAGTGTTCTGTTCCAGGTCTTTGAGAGTCCACTGAAGATTCCGTTCGTGAACACTCACAAGTAAGTAAACTAGGACTGTCTGAACGAGCAGATCAAACAGTCAGAGTTTAGACGTGGTTCGTGTCTGTGTGTTTTTATGGTAGGAGGCGTTGGTGCTCTGTTAGTTGAGGTAACCAAACTTTGACTCAAGGGAAATAACTTTTTGTACTGCAGACATGAACCTGACATTTATATTAACCAGAAGCACATTCCATTTGAAACTAACCTAGATACATTTGTTGTAAGTTGGCTGAACATATGTGGTTAAAAAAACAAAGCCTGTGCAGCCTTCTATCCATGAGGACACAGAGACCATCCATTCTCTCTGTGTCTTCTCGTCTCTGGCTCCTGTGGCCTCATTGTTGCTGGAATGTTCATAAAAATACTGGCCTTGATTATAACATTTGGCAACTCTGCTCGAAGACAATCCTCTCTCGCCTTAGTCGGGTGAAAGTATGTATGGCAGTGGAAGAATTTAAGTGTAAACACTTATCAACCATGCATTTCAGAATGAGCATGTTGAAAGCTAATCATGCGGTTGATAATGATGTAGCTAGGACAGTTGTAATACTGAACGGGGATAATGTAGCTTTAAGTCAGATCCACAGGTTGGCTGGTGGTCTCTGCTACCAGCCTGTGTATAGACTCGTGTGTGTACAGTGCATTTGGAAAGTATTCAGACCCCTTGACTTTATCCACATGTTGCTACATTACAGCCTTAACTCATATTGATGAAGCAAAAACAGGTTCAGACATTTTTTGCACAAGTCAAAATTATTATTTTTTTTTTACATAAGAATTCAGACTTTTTACTCAGTACTTTGTTGAAGCACCTTTGGCAGTGATTACAGCCTCAAATCTTCTTGGGTATGATGCTACAAGCTTGGCACACTTGTATTTGTGGAGCTTCTCCCATTTTCTGCAGATCCTCTCAAGCTCTGTAAGGTTTTTATAAAAACCTGTTTTTGCTTTGTCATTATGGGATATTGTGTGTAGATTGATGTGTAAAAATAATAATGTAATCAATTTTAGGATAAGGCTGTAACGTAACAGCATGTGGAAAAAGTCAAGGGGTCTGAATATTTTCTAATGCACTATAGAGGTTGTAATATCCTCAGGCCGCCAGTTAAAACAAACAAACTGCCCCACTCTCTCCTGGGCATTTTGGACTTTGAGAGGCTCTCTGCCTGCCTATGGCAAAACAACCTGGGATTCCAGGGGTTAATCATTGGATGATGATAGATGTGTGTGTCTGGGGGAAAGTGGGGTTCTCTGGCAAAGCCAATAGGAGGCACCAGCTGGTGACTCAGCCTGGCCACTCTCTCCTCCAGAATCACATCTCTGTGATTACTGGGTGACTGACTGGCTGGCTGGCTGGCTGACTGGCTGGCTGGCTGGCTGGCTGGCTGGCTGGCTGGCTGGCTGGCTGACTATGGGTATGTTTGTGATTGTGTCCGTGCCTGCATATCTTTGTAATGCATTCATTGCTCTGTGCTCCCTTTCTCTCTCCTCTTAGGCTGAGCTACCACAGTAAATAGCTGTGGAGTTGTCTATACTGTGTTACCTAAGATTAGCAGTCCTGGGGACAGAGCCCTAGGGTTAGGGATTTCAGAGGAACATGAATGATTGTGAGCAGTATGATGATAGATTGAGCTGGAGCACTATTAGGGTAATTTAGGAATATGTTGAACACTGTCTAATCGTCAGGCGTTTGCAGGTGACGCAGAGTTGAGGGCAAAGGTTACGTCACAAAGCCTGTGTCAATATCATGACTGATGAGAGTTTTTGAGCTATTCTCTTTTAATGTTTTTGTTCTAGTGGGCTAATGTGGACAAATGGCAGATCTCAGTGTCTGTATGTTTAGCTCCACCAGGGATTTAGCTCCACCAGGGATTTAGCTCCACCAGGGATTTAGCTCCACCAGGGATTAGCTCCACCAGGGATTTAGCTCCACCAGGGATTAGCTCCACCAAGGATTTAGCTCCACCAGGGATTTAGCTCCACCAGGGGTTTAGCTCCACCAGGGGTTTAGCTCCACCAGAGTTTTAGCTCCACCAGGGGTTTAGCTCCACCAGGGGTTTAGCTCCACCAGGGGTTTAGCTCCACCAGGGGTTTAGCTCCACCAGGGGTTTAGCTCAGCTCCACCAGGGGTTTAGGTCCACCAGGGGTTTAGCTCCACCAGGGGTTTAGCTCCACCAGTCCCTTCTCTCCTGTACCCTCCCATACCACTTTTCAGCCTGCATTTACATAACAACTCTGAACCTTAACACCTTCACACAAAGCAACAGTTTTGACTGATGCAGAGGTTGTTAATCCTGTTCACCCCAGGGCTTTAGTGTCCTGATAGAAACACAATAACACTAGAGATGTATTAACATGAAACTGGTGGGCCGTTGGTGTGGGGGTTAAGACTACCATGTGTGTACCGATCTACCTCTGAATGCCACTAGCCATTGCTTCAGGAGGAGATGGATAGCCGAGGGTGGGTAGTTGTTGGTCTGTGTTGGTGGGTTGTGTTTCGACACCTCCCTTCTTAGTGCACAGTATTTGGTATTCATGGCCGTATCGCTGGCTGGGGCCACAGATAACAAAGCGAGTGGATTTGAGGATAATACCATCAGTTAGGATGGGTTTGAATGGGCAGGAGGCAGCGGCACCGTCTAGGGAGGAAAGATTAACCCTCTGTTTTATCACCAGGAACAGCAGAGGTTTATCCTCATTACCACCTGAACAATGAGACTCATTTGTTGGTGTGATTACACCCAGTATGCTAACCATACAAGAATGTTAATCACACAATAGCATGAGTGTACCAGTTAACTGGGCAGTTGATTAGGTCAGGAGTGAGAAAAGGAGATTGGGGGGGGGGGGGGAGCAGTTACTAAGTCTCTCGTCTGAACAAGAATCTGGGTTGACTGGGTTCTGGAAAGATCTCCGTCTGTCTGTGTGAGATTTGTCTTGCCTTTGACCAGGCGCTGCAGTGTTGGAGTGTTTGACAGTGTCCTGTCCTTGTGTGTCTGTCTCTGGCCTGTAGGGCTGCAGCATGCCTGTGTTTGGAGAGCTCCACAGTAGCTCTGGATGTGAATGATGACTTGGTCAGGTAAAGCCCAGACACTAGAGAGCCTGCCTGCCTGCCAGCCTGCCACTTCACCCAGTCAACACTCTGCCTGAGCAACTGGGCCAGCTATTAAAAGACCTGCCTCTTCGGGACAGCAGTGTGTGAGGAGAGACTGAGCTACACGAGACAATTCAACCTTGTTTTATGTGCCAATATCATGATTATAGTCATGTCCTTTTTGTGTGGGGACTGACATCTACATTTCGCCATAACTTGTCCTCTTCTGTCCTCTCCCCATGCTTCAACATAACGTGTCCTCTTCTGTCCTCTCTCCATGCTTCAACATAACGTGTCCTCTTCTGTCCTCTCTCCATGCTTCAACATAACGTGTCCTCTTCTGTCCTCTCCCCATGCTTCAACATAATGTGTCCTCTTCTGTCCTCTCCCCATGCTTCAACATAACGTGTCCTCTTCTGTCCTCTCCCCATGCTTCAACATAACGTGTCCTCTTCTGTCCTCTCTCCATGCTTCAACATAACGTGTCCTCTTCTGTCCTCTCCCCATGCTTCAACATAACGTGTCCTCTTCTGTCCTCTCTCCATGCTTCAACATAACGTGTCCTCTTCTGTCCTCTCTCCATGCTTCAACATAACGTGTCCTCTTCTGTCCTCTCCCCATGCTTCAACATAACGTGTCCTCTTCTGTCCTCTCTCCATGCTTCAACATAACGTGTCCTCTTCTGTCCTCTCCCCATGCTTCAACATAACGTGTCCTCTTCTGTCCTCTCTCCATGCTTCAACATAACGTGTCCTCTTCTGTCCTCTCTCCATGCTTCAACATAACGTGTCCTCTTCTGTCCTCTCCCCATGCTTCAACATAACGTGTCCTCTTCTGTCCTCTCCCCATGCTTCAACATAACGTGTCCTCTTCTGTCCTCTCTCCATGCTTCAACATAACGTGTCCTCTTCTGTCCTCTCCCCATGCTTCAACATAACGTGTCCTCTTCTGTCCTCTCCCCATGCTTCAACATAACGTGTCCTCTTCTGTCCTCTCTCCATGCTTCAACATAACGTGTCCTCTTCTGTCCTCTCTCCATGCTTCAACATAACCTGTCCTCTTCTGTCCTCTCTCCATGCTTCAACATAACGTGTCCTCTTCTGTCCTCTCTCCATGCTTCAACATAACGTGTCCTCTTCTGTCCTCTCTCCATGCTTCAACATAACGTGTCCTCTTCTGTCCTCTCTCCATGCTTCAACATAACCTGTCCTCTTCTGTCCTCTCTCCATGCTTCAACATAACCTGTCCTCTTCTGTCCTCTCCCCATGCTTCAACATAACGTGTCCTCTTCTGTCCTCTCCCCATGCTTCAACATAACGTGTCCTCTTCTGTCCTCTCTCCATGCTTCAACATAACGTGTCCTCTTCTGTCCTCTCTCCATGCTTCAACACCGTTGCTGAACTTTTCTTACTGATTATTTGCTGACTGTCTGCGTACAGTAACCATTCAACTCCAAAATGTGTATATCCATCCCTTCTCCTGACTGGTAGAATCAGGGTCATGTGATATTTCACGTGATTCTTTTATAACAGGATGTAGCTAGATTAGCGAAGGCATTTACTACTGGGACTCTAATGTCTATTTGGGTGGAGATTTCTTCTTTAGTTTGTGACATACAGAGGAGGACAGGAGCAGTGTGAGGTGAGTTACAGTAATGTGAGCTGCCTGGTGCCTGCCAGCCCTGCTTCCTCTCTGATGCTACTGGGAGACAGCAGGGCTTTAAAAAGATTCATACAAAATTGACGGATGAATATGGTCATGCTGATGATGATAATGACGATGATGAGGGGAAAGAGATGAACCCAGAATAACTTAGTGTGATGTAATCTGGGAGTTTGATGGTGGAACTGTAATGAAAAAAAAACGGAATTGCTTTTCAATTCCTTTGAAACTGGGGATCAAGAAAAGAGGAGAACTAAGTGGTGGATGAGAGCTGTAATCTGCTGTGAGACCAGAACAGCAATGGAGCAATTATCTTGTTTCTCCAGTCATGCATTAGGAGTATTAAAAAAGGCTCATGGTTACCAGGAAGCGTGTTTGTTGTACTGGGATTTAGAGGAGCAGGTTTGGTGTTGTGGAGAGGATATAAAACCTCTTTATATCCACTGCCTTGACAGTTTTGACCTGCCCATATTTCATCACAAAGACTTTCTCTCACTGTCTGTCTTGTGGTGTTGAACAAAGAGCAGGACAAGTGGAGTAATTGAGGAAGTTGAAATGTTTTCAGAAGATCCTGCTGTGTTTGATGCTACTGAATGTAAAATATTGCAGCTGTTTCACCCACTTTCTCTCTCTCCTTTTTAAACATTTTTCTTCTCCCTTTCAAGTAATTTAATTTGAATGAAAATTCAGTCTGTGTTTTGTTGTCAGTGGGGGAGGGGTGCAATTGGTCAGAATCCTTTGACTACAGCCAATAGCCGTGCAGCTCCCACCCTCCGCCCCTCCTCCCTGCCCTGCTGAGATTCCCAGTCTGGCCTGTGATTGGCTGCTGTGGGACCCTGTCAGCCAGAGGCTGTGAGCGTGTTTAGGGGAGGAGTCAGATGGCATATTAAAGCTGGGCTGTCTGCTCTCCTTTCCTTTAGTGTGCTCCTGTGTGCTTGTGTTAATGTGGAGCAGTAACATTACAGGGAGTCCTATCGGTCTGACACGGTCTTCCTCGCTCTGTCTCTCCTCTCCAGGAGCCCTGCTGGAGCATCACTCCAGGAACCCTGGGAATCTGTGGCGCTGCCAGTTGATCTGCTGTTTGAGGATAGTGGGAGGACCGGACAGACGGAGCAGGATCAGGAAATTGAGTTGCTCAGACAGTCTGACAGGTTTCTGCTGTGTGATTTAGTTAAAGGGACCAAGCAGCAGCTGCCACACCAGGATATGCCCCCATTGGGTCACTGAGCCGGACTGATGTGGTGTGCGAGCCATGGTGACTCTGTCCCACAAGTAGCCTTTCAGTGAGGAAGACTGTGAAGAGGATAGGTAATAGACCAGGGGGACGACGTGGAGAAAGGAGGAAGAACAGCAGAAAGATAACCAGTAAGATAGTTAAAGGTGGCCTTGGGTGGGAGGGAGAAGAGGAGACCGGGGGATAAAAGGGGGAATAGAAAATTCCTATTTCTTTCTGCTTTAGGACATTTGAGAGCACAAAAAGGACGTTGAACATTACCATCTCACCCTCTTTTCCTGACGCTCTGTTCCTCCTTCACAGCTCCAGAATGCCTGTAGAGACCCTCCGGCCCTCAGACGGGCGTCTGGCAGGGGTCCCCTTCACATCAGCCATGCCTTTCCGTATCCTCAACAAGGGACCTGACTACTTCCGCCGGCCCGCGGAGCCTGGAGCCCGTAAGCTGAGCGCGGTGGAGCGTCTGGAGGCGGACAAGGCCAAGTATGTGAAGAGCCAGCAGGTGGTGCTCACCAGGCAGGAGCCTGTCAAACCACCCATCATCCGCAAGCCTCTGCTGTCCCCGGGCATGATGCTGCAGTGTCGGATCAACGCCCCCCCGGCCCGCAAGGTGCCCCGGCGGCCTGCCGACTCAGAGAACGGAGGAGGGACAGGAGGGGTAGGGTGGCGGAGGGGACCACCTCTTAACCTGGAGATCCTCAACAACCTTATCAACAACGTGTGTGATGGACCCCTTCTCTGCTCCCCATCTTCCGTCCCCTCCTCGCCCTCCACCTCCTCTCCTTCATCTGGGGGGAACAGCACAGGGAATGGACTCTCAGCCGACCAGGAGAGGAGCAATCGAGTCCTGAGCAACCTTAAACCTGTTAATAACTGCAACACCTCCTCCTCCACCACCTCCACCTCTTCCACCTCCTCTCCCCTCAACAGCAACAACAACAGCCAGACCTGCCCTGCCGAGCCCAGCCACCGGCCGCCCCCTGTCCCAGCACGGGGCATCAGGGTGGGGGTGCCAGCGCCCTACAGCTCTCCTAACTCGGTGACGGTGCGCAGGGTGGATGTGAGGCCCCAGGCTGAGCCGAGGAAGCCCCAGAGGACCCTGTTTCAGCCTCAGATCAAGCCCAGACAGACTTCCCAGCCCCAGGTGGCTCAGCTCCAGGCCCCATCACCACCACCCTCACAGCAGGCCAAGCCCCTCACCCCCACCCAGGCTTTGCCCTCTCCACCAACCTACCTGCCTCCCAGCCCCATGCTGATCCGGGCGGGCATGATGCCCCCAGCCTCCCCTGCTTTCACTCGCCTGTCCTCAGCCAGCTCCAGGGGGTCTCGGCCCGGCTCGGCCCGGAAACACCCCTCCCTACATCGCTCCAAGTCTGACCTGAGCGACCGGTACTCACGAGCCACAGCCGACCTGGAGCGCTTCTTCAACTACTGTGGGCTGCACCCAGAGGAGGTAGAGGGCATGGGGGGAGTGGAGCGCTTCGCCAGGGCCAGCTCAGACATTGTGTCTGTGTCCAAGCTGCGCAGCGCCAGCACCCTCAGCTCTGAGTGTGAGCAGGCGCGGGAACAAGGGGAGGTGGAGGGCGAGGAGGGTTCTGCCCGACTCGGGGAGCGTGTCCCCTACGGAATCTCAATCATCGAGAGGAACGCTCGTGTCATCAAGTGGCTATACGGGATCCGGCAGGCGCGTGACGCTGTGTCCAACGTTTAGAGGAAAGAGACAGGAGGGGGAGGCTCTGGAATGATACCCAGGCCTAGAGGAAAGAGACAGGAGGGGAGGCTCTGGAATGATACCCAGGCCTAGAGGAAAGAGACAGGAGGGGGAGGCTCTGGAATGATACCCAGGCCTAGAGGAAAGAGACAGGAGGGGGAGGCTCTGGAATGATACCCAGGCCTAGAGGAAAGAGACAGGAGGGGGAGGCTCTGGAATGATACCCAGGCCTAGAGGAAAGAGACAGGAGGGGAGGCTCTGGAATGATACCCAGGCCTAGAGGAAAGAGACAGGAGGGGAGGCTCTGGAATGATACCCAGGCCTAGAGGAAAGAGACAGGAGGGGGAGGCTCTGGAATGATACCCAGGCCTAGAGGAAAGAGACAGGAGGGGGAGGCTCTGGAATGATACCCAGGCCTAGAGGAAAGAGACAGGAGGGGAGGCTCTGGAATGATACCCAGGCCTAGAGGAAAGAGACAGGAGGGGAGGCTCTGGAATGATACTCAGGCCTAGAGGAAAGAGACAGGAGGGGAGGCTCTGGAATGATACCCAGGCCTAGAGGAAAGAGACAGGAGGGGGAGGCTCTGGAATGATACCCAGGCCTAGAGGAAAGAGACAGGAGGGGAGGCTCTGGAATGATACCCAGGCCTAGAGGAAAGAGACAGGAGGGGAGGCTCTGGAATGATACTCAGGCCTAGAGGAAAGAGACAGGAGGGGAGGCTCTGGAATGATACCCAGGCCTAGAGGAAAGAGACAGGAGGGGAGGCTCTGGAATGATACCCAGGCCTAGAGGAAAGAGACAGGAGGGGAGGCTCTGGAATGATACCCAGGCCTAGAGGAAAGAGACAGGAGGGGGAGGCTCTGGAATGATACCCAGGCCTAGAGGAAAGAGACAGGAGGGGGATGTTCTGTATTGTGTTGCCTTGCGGCATGTATAGTATCATTTCTTAGAAGAGAAGAAGGACCAGAAATCACACTCCTCTCTAAACAAATATTGAAAGCAATAATGGCAGTGGTAGAAATGACTGAATGCTGAGGGTGATGTTGACCAGATGCTGTGGTTCCTGCTGTCACTGTCAGTCTGAAATACAGGTACTTCACAGGCTGTGTTTAGAGTCCAGAGCCCTGTTCTCTCTACACAGGGGTCCAGACCCTGTTCTGTCTACACAGGGGTCCAGACCCTGTTCTGTCTGCACAGGGTTCCAGGGCCCTGTTCTTTCTGCACAGGGGTCCAGACCCTGTTCTCTCTGCACAGGGGTCCAGACCCTGTTCTCTCTGCACAGGGGTCCAGGGCCCTGTTCTCTCTGCACAGGGGTCCAGGGCCCTGTTCTGTCTACACAGGGGTCCAGACCCTGTTCTGCTGCACAGGGGTCCAGGGCCCTGTTCTGTCTGCACAGGGGTCCAGGGCCCTGTTCTCTCTGCACAAGGGTCCAGACCCTGTTCTGTCTGAATTTACAGAATCTAATGATGCAATAAAAGGCTCTGGATGTTTCACAGCTCTCACATATTCAGGTGTGTGTGTGTGTGTGTGTGTGTGTGTGTGGTGTGTGTGTGTGTGTGTGTGTGTGTGTGTGTGTGTGTGTGGGAGAGCAAGAAAGACTAGAACTTCATTGATACTGTGAAACATGAAAGCTTCCATAAAAGAACCCGTTTTTCTTTCTTGTAACCTTGGCTGTAAGACTGTTAATTAATACTGTTGATGTTGCTGTCAAGCATGCAAGTGAAAGTAAATATATGTCCTCATCTCAACAAAGCACGATCACCCATACTCACGACTCACAGTTGAAACAGACGTGTTCAGGTCAGTGATAGTATCGTCTATAGCTGTGTACTGGGTCGGCGTTTTCTGTACCGCAACTGAACACGGTCTCTAATCAAACATGGCTGCGTTGGTCCAGTTAGTCTCTGTTTATTCAGTGAACAAGGTATATGTCTGGACACGGATAACAAAGACAGACTTGTGATGAGAGGATGGTTGAGGTAAGTGTAGGGTGGATGAGTAGGCTGCTGTCTGGGGTTGGAGGAGAGACACACGACTCAATGGAAGAGGGATCAGGACAGTAGGTCTAGTGAGACAGGTTGATACAGGAAAGCGTGTGAGACAGGTTGATACAGGAAAGAGTGTGAGACAGGTTGATACAGGAAAGAGTGTGAGACAGGCTGATACAGGAAGAGTGTGAGACAGGCTGATACAGGAAAGAGTGTGAGACAGATTGATACAGGAAAGAGTGTGAGACAGGTTGATACAGGAAAGAGTGTGAGACAGGTTGATACAGGAAAGAGTGTGAGACAGATTGATACAGGAAAGAGTGTGAGACAGGTTGATACA
The DNA here is from genome assembly GCF_965601325.2 of Salmo salar. NCBI lineage: Eukaryota > Metazoa > Chordata > Actinopteri > Salmoniformes > Salmonidae > Salmo > Salmo salar. The sequence continues at coordinate 13,959,983 of NC_138303.1, read as the reverse complement.
GGAAAGAGTGTGAGACAGGCTGATACAGGAAAGAGTGTGAGACAGGCTGATACAGGAAAGAGTGTGAGACAGATTGATACAGGAAAGAGTGTGAGACAGGCTGATACAGGAAAGAGTGTGAGACAGATTGATACAGGAAAGAGTGTGAGACAGGTTGATACAGGAAAGAGTGTGAGACAGATTGATACAGGAAAGAGTGTGAGACAGATTGATACAGGAAAGAGTGTGAGACAGATTGATACGGGAAAGAGTGTGAGACAGGTTGATACAGGAAAGAGTGTGAGACAGGTTGATACAGGAAAGAGTGTGAGACAGGTTGATACAGGAAAGAGTGTGAGACAGGTTGATACAGGAAAGAGTGTGAGACAGATTGATACAGGAAAGAGTGTGAGACAGGTTGATACAGGAAAGAGTGTGAGACAGGCTGATACAGGAAAGAGTGTGAGACAGGCTGATACAGGAAAGAGTGTGAGACAGATTGATACAGGAAAGAGTGTGAGACAGGCTGATACAGGAAAGAGTGTGAGACAGATTGATACAGGAAAGAGTGTGAGACAGGTTGATACAGGAAAGAGTGTGAGACAGATTGATACGGGAAAGAGTGTGAGACAGGTTGATACAGGAAAGAGTGTGAGACAGATTGATACAGGAAAGAGTGTGAGACAGGTTGATACAGGAAAGAGTGTGAGACAGGTTGATACAGGAAAGAGTGTGAGACAGGTTGATACAGGAAAGAGTGTGAGACAGGTTGATACAGGAAAGAGTGTGAGACAGATTGATACAGGAAAGAGTGTGAGACAGATTGATACAGGAAAGAGTGTGAGACAGATTGATACAGGAAAGAGTGTGAGACAGGCTGATACGGGAAAGAGTGTGAGACAGGTTGATACAGGAAAGAGTGTGAGACAGATTGATACAGGAAAAGTGAATTATTTCTAAAGGGAACAGAAGGTGTTTTAGAAGGTTCTGCGTGTACTCGACATAGTCTACTGAAATGGACCAATATTTATTTTTTAAATGTAATTTGAAGTTACAAACTATTGTAATATTCAACAACCAGTGCATAGCGTTAAAAATGTGTACAAAAGTGCAATCTGATCATATCTATGTGAACATGCACATACAAACACACACATCTAGGCACCAGCCACTGTCAGCCAGCCACACAACATGAATGTGAATGTTGTGTGTAACTGAATGCTGAAGTACGTGTGATGATTGTATAATATGTACTCTGCTCTGTGGGAAAGAAAAGGAGGGAAGACTATTTATTAATTCGACTTCCTGTTCCTCTCAGGGGAGACAGACGGAGGGCTTAGCCATGGTCTGGTGTTATGACGATGTGGGTCCGGGCCTGAGCTCCATGGTCTGTGATGATGTACTGTTGAGTTCAACACTGTCTGGCTGCCCAAAGAAAAGTCAAGCTATGCTGCAACATGGTGTCTTTCTTAACATGTCAATAAAGAATAATGTTGTTTTAAAAAAAAAAAGAAGGTATTTCCCTGGTCAGTATTTGATGTGATATTATACACCAGAGGAAGGTGTCCTCTCTTTTCTTCCTGAGGTGGTCCAGTGCTGGTTGTTGTAAAATATAGCTTTATGATATGGAAATGTGAAGTGCACATTTGGACTCTCAGGTGTAATGCACCATAACGTTGGATGCCAACCACCAATAAGCCCAACAGAAGAAGAAGAGGCGGGGACGACCAATGGTAGCAAGCTATAGCTAGTACACAGAGTGTCCTTCGCCCCCGCCACTGTCTGTTAACGGCAGGCTGGAGCGAAGGACACTGTCTACCTCAGATAAGACTTTTATTTCCATTTTGAGCCACAGAAAGAAACATGTTACACAAGCATGAAGCTATCGTGCTCAAGGGGGTTGTTCATGCAGGAATTTTAATTTCATTTTATTTTACCCTTATTTTACCAGGCAAGTTCACTGAGAACACATTTTCAGTTGCAGAGGAAGGTGTTTAGTCCCAGGGTCCTTAGCTTAGTGATGAGCTTCGTGGTCACTATGGTGTTGAACACTGAGCTGTAGTCAATGAAAAGCTTTCTCACATAGGTGTTCCTTTTGTCCAGGTGGGAAAGGGTAGAGTGTAGTGCGATTGAGATTGCTTGTTGATGTGAACCATGACCAGCCTTTCAAAGCACTTCATGGCAACCGATGTGAGTGCTACAGGCGGTAGTCTTTTAGGCAGGTTAGCTATGGTTTCTTGGGCACAGGGACTATGGTGGTCTGCTTGTAACATGTAGGTATTACAGACTTGTCAGGGAGAGGTTGAAAATGTCAGTGAAGACACTTGCTAGTTGGTCCACGCATGCTTTGAGTACACGTCCTGGTAATCTGACTTGCCCCGCAGCTTTGTGAATGTTGATCTGTTCAAAAGTCTTGCTCACATCGGCTACGGAGAGCATGATCACACAGTCGTCCGGGAACAGCTGGTGCTCTCATGCATGCTTCAGTATTGCTTGCTTCAAAGTGAGCATAAAAGGTAGTAGGATTCAATCTTTGTCCTATATTGGCACTTAGCCTGATTGATGGTTCATCTGAGGGCATAGCGGGATTTCTTATAAGTGTTCCTTTTGTCCAGGTGGGAAAGGGCAGTGTGGAGTGCGATTGAGTCATTTGTGGATCTGTTGGTGTTGTATGCGAATTGGAGTGGGTCCAGGGTGTCTGGGATGTTGGTGTTGATGTGAGCCATGACCAGACTTTCAAAGCACTTCATGGATACCGACGTGAGTGCAACGGGGCGGTAGTCATTTAGGTAGGTTACCTTCGCTTTTTTGGGCACAGTGACTATGGTGGTCTGCTTGAAACATGTAGGTATTACAGACTCGGTCAGGGAGAGGTTGAAAATATCAGTGAAGATACCTGCCAGTTGTTCTGCGCATGCTCTGAGTACACTTCCTGGTAATCCGTCTGGCCCCGCGCCCTTTTGAATGTTGACTTGTTTAAAGGTCTTGCTCACATCGGCTATGGAGAGCATGATTACACTATTGTCCGGAACAGCTGGTGATCTCATGGATGCTTCAGTGTTGCGTGCCTCGAAGCAAGCATAAAAGGCATTTATCTCATCTGGTAGGCTTGCGTCACTGGGCAGCTCACGGCTGGGTTTCCCTTTATAGTCCGTAATAGTTTGCAAGCCCTGCCACATCTGACGAGCATCAGAGCCGGTGTAGTAGGATTCAATCTTAGTCCTCTATTGATGCTTTGCCTGTTTGATGGTTTGTCGAGGGCATAGAGGGATTTCTTATAAGCGTCCGGATTGGAGTCCCGCTCCTTGAAGCCTGTAATCCATGGTTTCTGGTTGGGATATGTACGTACGGTCTCAGAGAGCGCATTTGCACTTAGCCAAATCAATTCTAGTAATTCACGAAAAAAGTATAAATTTACTCTGACACGTCGCGACCCACCATTAACATGTCCGCTACCCACTTTGGGTTGTGACCCATACTTTAACAAAAGGCTGATCTAAACCATATTGCACTAGTGTTGCACAATTGATTAATGTATTGATTCACAAATGTTTGGATATTTTAAATGTGGCCTGTTTGACTTACTGTCACGTCCTGACCAGTGAAAGAGGTCATTTGCCATAGTAGTATGGTCAGGGCGTGACAGGGGGGTTTGTTTTGTATGTATTTTGGGTTTTCTGTTTCTAGGTGGGTAGTTGTTTTCCGTTTTGTCTACGTACCTGATGGAACTGCATCCCCCTGCATCCCACTGCTGGCTTGCTTCTGAAGCTAAGCAGGGTTGGTCCTGGTCAGTCCCTGGATGGGAGACCAGATGCTGCTGGAAGTGGTGTTGGAGGTCCAGTAGGAGGCACTCTTTCCTCTGGTCTAAAAAATATCACAATTCCCCAGGGCAGTGATTGGGGACATTGCCCTGTGTAGGGTGCCGTCTTTCAGATGGGACGTTAAACGGGTGTCCTGACTCTCTGAGGTCATTAAAGATCCCATTGCACTTATCGTAAGAGTAGGGGTGTTAACCCCGGTGTCCAGGCTAAACTCCCAATCTGGCCCTCATACCATCATGGTCACCTAATCATCCCCAGCTTACAATTGGCTCATTCATCCCCCTCTCCCCTGAAACTATTCCCCAGGTCGTTGCTGTAAATGAGAATGTGTTCTCAGTCAACTTACCTGGTAAAATAAAGGTTAAAAAAAAAACTGTTGGCTGTCATTTTGTTGAAGTGTTATCATAAATAAAATAAATATGAGCACTTTACACGCTGCGCCTTGTTCCCCTTTCTACGACCCCTGTGACAGAACTACCCACCACCAACGGACCAAGCAGCGTGCATTCTCGAGGAGGAAGAGCAGGACCAAGCAGTATGGGTCAGAGGAGTGGACCTGGGAGGAGATCTTAGATGGGGAAGGACCCTGGACAAGCCCTGGGGAGTATCGCCGTCCGCAGTGGGAGATAGAGGCAGCGAAGGCGGAACGACGATACTGGGAGGAACGGCTAGGCAGGCAAGAAGAGGCCGAGAGGCAGCGGCAAAATATTTTTTGGGGGGGGGGGCACACGAGTAGATTGGCGAAGGCGAGGTTAAGACCTGAGCCAACTTCCCGTGCTTACCGTGGGGAGCGAGTGACGGTAGAAGCACCGTGTTATGTGGTGGTGCGCACGGTGTCGCCCATGCGCACTCACAGCCCGGTGCGCTCGGTGCAAGCTCCTCACCGTTGCCGTGCTAGAGTTGGCCGGCAGCCAGGGAGAAGTGCACCGGTTCAACGTATCTGCTCTCCAGTAAGCCTCCATGGCCCAGTGCGTCCGGTGCCAGCTCCGCGCACTCTTCCCCCAGTGCGCCCTCCGCTCCTCAGTCCGGAGCCTCTGGCGACGCTCCTCAACCCGGGAGCCTCCGGCGACGCCCCCCAATCCGGAGCATCCGGCGACGCCTCCCAGTCCAGAGCCTCAGGCGACGCCTCCCAGTCCGGAGCCTCAGGCGACGCCTCCCAGTCCAGAGCCTCAGGCGACGCCTCCCAGTCCGGAGCCTCCGGCGACGCCTCCCAGTCCGGAGCCTTCGGCGGTGGTCTGCAACTCAGTGCCTTCAGCGGTGGTCTGCAACCCAGAGCCTTCAGCGGTGGTCTGCAGCCCAGAGCCTTCAGCGGTGGTCTGCAACCCAGAGCCATCAGCGGTGGTCTGCAACCCAGAGCCTTCAGCGGTGGACTGCAACCCAGAGCCTTCAGCGGTGGTCGGCAGCGCAGAACCTCTGGTAATGATCCACAGATCAGGGTTCCAGAAGCAGAGGGATCTGCGGGCAGAACGGGGGCTACGCCCGGAGCCGGAGCCACCTCGGGAGCTGGAGGATTGGCGGAAGGTCTGGGTGTAGCGCAGACCTTACTTCCCTCCCTTTTTGTTTGGGGTTGTTTTTGTGGGTTTTTAGTTTGGTGTGCAGTCGGGGTCTGCAGCTTCGGGGGGGGGGGGGGTACTGTCACGTCCTGACCAGTGAAAGAGGTCATTTGCCATAGTAGTATGGTCAGGGCGTGGCAGGGGGGTTTGTTTTGTATGTATTTTGGGTTTTCTGTTTCTAGGTGGGTAGTTGTTTTCCGTTTTGTCTACGTACCTGATGGAACTGTTGGCTGTCGTTTTGTTATTTTGTTGAAGGGTTATCATAAATAAAATAAATATGAGCACTTTACACACTGCGCTTTGGTCCCCTTTCAACGACCCCTGTGACACTAACAGAGCAAAAATGCAAGTAATAACATAGTTAAGTTAATGAAGGTTATTCTTGCAGGGACGTGTGGTGTTGGAGAGCCATTGTCTTTACACTGTACCACTCAGAGAGGGGGTATGTGGTGTAGATTAGAACATCTCTTAAAGAGAGATTTGAATCTAGGTCCGTCTATTTACACTACACAAGCACTGTACCTCTCCTGGATCTAGGTTGTGTCGTTAACGTAGTGTAAAGAGGCTCTTTGTTAGGTCGTTTTCTGAAGGAGCAGACTACCTTGGCCTGGGAAGACAGTGGTAAACAACTGATGTCATAGAGGAATACAGGGATAAGGACAACAGGCCAGGGACTCTACTGCCACAGTGTTTTGAGGATGACTTATTGGCACCTCTCAAATTCATATCCGATAACTTACCTGGAGTACAGCAACAGCAGAAGATACTATGACCTGAAATGTATCATTTTGCACTCTAGAGTAATTTCGGCGGAGCACGGGAGTGAGGGAGCGAGGAAGCTAAGCACAGAAGAGGCCATATGTCCATATTTACTGAGAGATCAGCTGGGCTCTGGTGCTCTGCAAGGGGAAAAACACACACAGATACGCACACATCTGCATTTCTCCACAAACACACACAGTCATGTGGAAATGTAGCCATCTGTTAGTGTGTGAACTGCATGTTCAGTTTTGTGTGTCACTGTGTGTATGTTTGCTCTGTGTATCAGTTTAGGGTGTTTGTATGTGTGTGTAGAGCTTGTTTGACTTTAAACTAGGAGCGCTGCGTTAAAAGGGGAATGTACTTTGTGTGTGTTGATTTCTGGGGGGCTGGGTGAGTGTTATTGTAAACTGAGGGCTTGCTGATTCCTAGTTCCTAGGCTGCTGCTAGTGACACACTAACCCACCGGCAGGAAGGAGGAGGAGCATGTGCAGAGATAAGCTGATTAGGGACAAGGGGCAGATGGGGTCTCTGTCTCGTCTCCTAAAACCTCAAATGTGAAACCATCTCAATTATTTTTTTAATTTAACCTCTCTGGGCTAGGCGGGACGAATTCGTCCCACCTATGCAACAGCCAGTGTAATCCAGTGGCGCGATTTTCAAATACCTTAAAAATCCTATTACTTCAATTTCTCAAACATATGACTATTTAACAGCTATTTAAAGACAAGACTGTCGTTAATCTAACCACACTGTCCGATTTCAAAAAGGCTTTACAACGAAAGCAAAACATTAGATTATGTCAGCAGAGTACCCAGCCAGAAATAATCAGACACCCATTTTTCAAGCTAGCATATAATGTCACAAAAACCCAGAAGACAGCTAAATGCAGCACTAACCTTTGATGATCTTCATCAGATGACAACCCTAGGACATTATGTTATACAATACAAGCATGTTTTGTTCAATCAAGTTCATATTTATATCAAAAACCAGCTTTTTACATTAGCATGCGACGTTCAGAACTAGCATTCACCGCAAACTTCCGGTGAATTTACAAAAAATTTACTAAATTACTCACGATAAACGTTCACAAAAAGCATAACAATTATTTTAAGAATTATAGATACAGAACTCCTCTATGCACTCGATATGTCCGATTTTAAAATAGCTTTTCGGTGAAAGCACATTTTGCAATATTCTCAGTAGATAGCCCGGCATCACAGGGCTAGCTATTTAGACACCCAGCAAGTTTAGCACTCACCAAAGTCCGATTTACTATAAGAAAAATGTTATTACCTTTGGTGTTCTTCGTCAGAATGCACTCCCAGGACTTCTACTTCAATACCAAATGTTGGTTTGGTCCCAAATAATCCATCGTTATATCCAAATAGCGGCGTTTTGTTCGTGCGTTCAAGACACTATCCGAATGGTAAAGAAGGGTGACGAGCACGACGCATTTCGTGACAAAAAAATTCTAAATATTCCATTACCGTGCTTCGAAGCATGTCAACCGCTGTTTAAAATCAATTTTTATGCCATTTTTCTGGTAAAAAAGCGTTTAGGTAAAAAGACGAAAGAAAATAACGCATGGGGTCGACTCGTGCTCGCGCCTAAGCCCATTGTCCTCTGATCAGCCACTTACCAAAGGCGATAATGTGTTTCAGCCAGAGGCTGCCTCGATATCATTCAGCTTTTTCCCGGGTTCTGAGAGCCTATGGGAGCCGTAGGAAGTGTCACGTTACAGCAAAGATCCTCAGTCTTCAATAAAAAGAGCCAAGATGAACAAGAACTTGTCAGACAGGTCACTTCCTGTATGGAATCTTCTCAGGTTTTTGCCTGCCATATGAGTTCTGTTATACTCACAGACACCATTCAAACAGTTTTAGAAACTTTAGGGTGTTTTCTATCCAAAGCCAATAATTATATGCATATTCTAGTTACTGGGCAGGAGTAGTAACCAGATTAAATCGGGTACGTTTTTTATCCGGCCGTGTAAATACTGCCCCCTATCCGAACAGGTTAAAATTATAGACTGATAATTTCTTTGTCAGTGGGCAAACGTACAAAATCAGCAGGGGATCAAATACTTTTTTCCCTCACTGTATCTTTACTTTTACTCAAGTATGACAATTGGGTACTTTTTCCACCACTGCATGTTTCAACAACAGAGAACAGGATGAGGATGGTGGCAAACACGAGGTTATGAGCAAGGTGGCTGTGTTTGCTACTGTTTTGCAAGAATATGTAGCAGCGTGGGAGGGTAGGAGTGCAGAGCCATGTCTCAACAGGGTGGATCTCTGACAGGGCGTTCAGTGACCCGTGTGGATGTCCTAAAGGAGGTGTGAAAAGCTACTCCTTTAATATTGTATGAAGCTTGTGAACGAGCAGGCTGAGGCAGAAGAAACATCTCACACACACTCAACACAATACGAATTGGGCTGGTGTAGCATCACTTGAGACATGTTTTCCTATCACTTCAATTGGTCCTGTCACTTCAATTGGTCCTATTACTTCTGTAGTGGCGATTCCCTATGGACTGCCACTGGCACAGGAGAGAACTGTCCATAACGCTTCTACAAAAATCAACTTTCCAAACGTTTCTCTTTCGGGATGAAGTTCCCATTTATATAAATAGCTCCAAAACATATAAGAACGGCATGTGCTCTCCTCTCACTTGTACTAACCCTTCCTGGTCACCTGTGCTAACCCTTCCTGGTCACCTGTGCTACCTATATGCACGCGAGACCAGTGACCCATGACCCCCAACATAGAGTGCCCTCTAGTGTACAAAACAAGTAAAAATAACCCTCGACAGACAACATATACACAACTCAGGCCAAAATGGCTCTTACACTTCAATTGGTCCTACCACTTCAATTGGCCCTATCACTTCAGTTGGTCCTTTCACTTCAGTTGGTCCTATCACTTCAATTGGTCCTATCACTTCAATTGGTCCTATCACTTCAATTGGTCCTATCACTTCAAGTGGTCCTATCACTTCAATTGGTCCTATCACTTCAATTGGTCCTATCACTTCAATTGGTCCTATCACTTCAATTGGTCCTACCACTTCAATTGGTCCTATCACTTCAATTGGTCCTATCACTTCAATTGGTCCTACCACTTCAATTGGTCCTATCACTTCAATTGGTCCTATCACTTCAATTGGCCCTATCACTTCAATTGGCCCTATCACTTCAATTGGCCCTATCACTTCAATTGGCCCTATCACTTCAATTGGTCATATCACTTCAATTGGTCCTATCACTTCAAACGTATGAGCTTCCTTTTGTGTATTAGGGCTTTGAGGAATTTGTTATTTCAGTGAGAGGGTCAACGTGTCTTTATCTGCTTGGGGGTTTGACTTTCTGTCTGGTTTTCTGGGAAACGTATAGCCTTTCCTGTTGGAAATATGGACATACAGTAACATACCTTAAATCTCTGAGATAATCAGATGAGATGTGTCTTCCACTTTGACCTGTCTGCTGCACACAGACAAACACATCCACACCTGCCTGCCTCACAACCCCACTCTCTCTGGCAATAACAATGTCAGGCCAGGAGCCGTAATCAACGGAAACAAAAGATTTACCCACGTTGGATGCCAAGTACTGGGAGTACCTTAGGCCAGAGTTGGGCAATTCCAGGATTGTTAGTGATTGCCTAACCTCTTCCATTGATAAATCCCTTGACTGACATCACAAGTTTTATAGGTAGTCTCCCACCCTGTTGTTGTTGTAAACCCTGGCCCTCTATGCCCTGTAATAAATAACTCTCTCGTCAATGGTCTTCCCATGTAACACAGGCAGCATGGGAGAGACCAGCCCATCAGTACTGTTGTTGGCCACCCAGATCATAGTACAAGCATGTCAATAATGATGTAATATGTTATACTATAGTGAAGACTTTATTATAATGTTATAGTGCATTATAATGCACTTTAGATATGCACAGATGGTCTGTCATAAACAAGGTTTTTTAAATGATGTGTGTGATATACTATAATTGCATGATATTACACTGGATTTTAGGTTAGTGTGTCTCTGTCCTTCAACATGGTAATTGACCTAAAGCAACAGATGATTGAGTTGATGGGTGGGTTACAAAGGAGCATCCGGCCTCATGACCTGTAGTGACCTAGAAAACATAATCACTGAGTCTCTGCCACTGTGGTTCCAGGCGTCACATGTAGGATCAGCACAAAGTATGGTTTCAATAACATTGAATGCTGGATTAAATAGAATTAAAAGGACTAGAGTGTATTGAAATATTGGTTAATTTCTCTGCTTGTGCGTTGCTTTTCAAACTCGTCTGATGTACAGTACCAGACAAAAGTTTGGACACACCTACTCATTCAAGGGTTTTTCTTTATTTTTTTAAAAGAATAACCCTTGAACCTGGCCTCCACAATCATTTGACCTCAACCCAGTTGAGATGGTTTGGGATGAGTTGGACCACAGAGTGAAGGAAAAGCAACCAATAAGTGCTCAGCATATGTGGGAGCTCATTCAAGACTGTTGGAAAAGCATTCCAGGTGAAGCTGGTTGAGAGAATGCCAAGAGTGTGCAAAGCTGTCATCAAGGCAAAGGGTGGCTACTTTGAATAATCTAAAATATTAAAATATTACTTTTTATTTTTTGGTTACTACATGATTCCATATGTGCTATTTCATAGTTTTGATGTCTTTACTGTTATGCTACAATGTAGAAAACAGTAAAAATAAAGAAAAACCCTTGAATGAGTAGGTGTGTCCAAACCTTTGACTGGTACTGTATGTAATGTATCTGATGTATGTATTAATTAATTTTTTATGTCAATAAATGCACTGTACAAATAATCTGTTTTGCAGACTTCCTCTACATGTGCCCTACATCTGTCATTCTAAAAATGAATGCTAACACATGTCCATAGAGAGGACAGCACGTGTGTTACGTTGGAGTTGTATGAGAGCCTCAGCCTGTTAGCTCCACTGATATGCTGGAGCCAGTTGTCCTAGTAGACTAGTGGTCTGTTGGGACATAGCTCGTGCCCTGGACTGAGACAAGCGTGAGCAGATACACACTGGCTCTGACTCTGTACTGTGAGTGAATATCATGACTGAGGGAGAGTCTGATAACACTGAGACAGATACTGAGTCACTGAGAGATATGAAAAGACAGACAGACAGCTAGAGGACAGACAGACAGCTAGAGGACAGACAGACAGACAGACAGACAGACAGACAGACAGACAGACAGACAGACAGACAGCGCGCTAGCTAGCTAGAGGACAGACAGACAGACAGACAGACAGACAGACAGACAGACAGACAGACAGACAGACAGACAGACAGACAGACAGACAGCTAGAGAACAGACAGACAGCTAGAGGACAGACAGACAGACAGACAGACAGACAGACAGACAGACAGACAGACAGACAGACAGACAGACAGACAGACAGACAGACAGACAGCTAGAGGACAGATAGACAGACATCTAGAGGACATACACCTAGAGGACAGACAGACAGACAGACAGACAGACAGACAGACAGACAGACAGACAGACAGACAGACAGACAGACAGACAGCTAGAGAACAGACAGACAGCTAGAGGACAGACAGACAGACAGACAGACAGACAGACAGACAGACAGACAGACAGCTAGAGGACAGATAGACAGACATCTAGAGGACATACACCTAGAGGACAGACAGACAGACAGACAGACAGACAGACAGACAGACAGACAGACAGACAGACAGACAGACAGACAGACAGACAGACAGACAGAGGACAGACAGCTAGAGGACAGACAGACAGACAGCTAGAGGACAGACAGCTAGAGGACAGACAGACAGACAGCTAGAGGACAGACAGCTAGAGGACAGACAGACAGACAGCTAGAGGACAGACACCTAGGGTATTCTGTGTTAAAGAGTACTAATAAATCAGTAACAGCAGCATCATTACCATCAACAAAAACAACAGCCTTTCTTTCTTTCTTTCTTTCTTTCTTTCTTTCTTTCTTTCTTTCTTTCTTTCTTTCTTTCTTTCTTTCTTTCTTTCTTTCTTTCTTTCTTTCTTTCTTTCTTTCTTTATTTATTTCTTTCTTCTTCTTTCTTTCTCTCATCCTCTCTCTCTCATCCTTCCTCTCTTTCTCTTTCTCATCCTTCCTCTCTTTCTCTCTCTCATCCTTCCTCTCTCTCTCTCATCCTTTCTCTCTCTCTCTCTCTCTCTCTCTCTCTCTCTCTCTCATTCTTTCTCTCTCTCATACTATCTCGCCTTATTTTCCATTCAGTCTATACAGGAGCCTTTCAGGGGATAAATCCCTCAACTAATTAAAGATGCAAAATCTACCCCACTTTCAGTTACAGCTTAATGTCCGTAAAACTGCTTCTAAAGCTGGGCTGCTTTCCTCCACCATAGAAGGCTTGTGTTTCTCACTCTCTTTCTTTCAGTCTTTCACACACAGACAGACACGCACACACGCACACACACACACACGCACAAGCGTACACATAGATACGCATACACACACACACACACACACACACACACACACACACACACACACACACACACACACACACCACACACACACACGTGTTATGTCCTCATTTTCATGTGCTTAGCTTTTTGAATACACACTTGAACACACACATACATCATATACACTCTTAGAAAAAAGGGTTCCAAAAGGGTTCTTTGGTTGTTCCCATAGGATAACCCTTTTTGGTTCCAGGTAGAACCCTTTTAGGATTCATGTAGAACCCTTTTGGGTTCCATGTAGAACCCACTGTGGAAAAGGTTCTACATGTATCCCAAAATAGTTATACTTGGAACAAAAGGGGTTCTTCAAAGGGTTCTCCTATGGGAACAGCCGAAGAACCCTTTTAGGTTTTAGATAGCACCTTTTTTTCTAAGTGTATGTAACTTTGAGAACATCTTCTACACTGGGCTGCGGTTGCACAATATGGAAGCGCAGAGAACCCTCAGTGTGTTAGGATAACGGTATAGCTTGGCTCATCAGCGCAGAGAACCCTCAGTGTGTTAGGATAACGGTATAGCTTCGCTCATCAGCTCAGAGAACCCTAAGTCAAATCAAATCAAATTTATTTATATAGCCCTTCTTACATCAGCTGATATCTCAAAGTGCTGTACAGAAACCCAGCCTGAAACCCCAAACAGCAAGCAATGCAGGTGTAGAAGCACGGTGGCTAGGAAAAACTCCCTAGAAAGGCCAGAACCTAGGAAGAAACCTAGAGAGGAACCAGGCTATGAGGGGTGGCCAGTCCTCTTCTGGCTGTGTCGGGTGGAGATTATAACAGAACATGGCCAAGATGTTCAAATGTTCATAAATTACCAGCATGGTCAAATAATAATAATCACAGTAGTTGTCGAGGGTGCAACAAGTCAGCACCTTAAGAGTAAATGTCAGTTGGCTTTTCATAGCCGATCATTGAGAGTATCTCTACCGCTCCTGCTGTCTCTAGAGAGTTGAAAACAGCAGGTCTGGGACAGGTAGCACGTCCGGTGAACAGGTCAGGGTTTCATAGCCGCAGGCAGAACAGTTGAAACTGGAGCAGCAGCACGGCCAGGTGGACTGGGGACAGCAAGGAGTCATCATGCCAGGTGGTCCTGAAGCATGGTCCTAGGGCTCAGGTCCTCTGAGAGAGAGAAAGAAAGAAAGAGAGAAAGAGAGAAAGGAGAATTAGAGAGAGCATACTTAAATTCACACAGGACACCGGATAAGACAGGAGAAATACTCCAGATATAACAGACTGACCCTAGCCCCTCGACACATAAACTACTGCAGCATAAATACTGGAGGCTGAGACAGGAGGGGTCAGGAGACACTGTGGTCCCATCTGACGATACCCCCGGACAGGGCCAAACAGGAAGGATATAACCCCACCCACTTTTCCAGAGCACAGCCCACACCACTAGAGGGATATCTTCAACCACCAACTTACCATCCTGAGACAAGGCCGAGTATAGCCCACAAAGATCTACGCCACGGCACAACACAAGGGGGGGCACCAACCCAAACAGGAAGACCACGTCAGTGACTCAACCCACTCAAGTGACGCACCCCTCCTAGGGACGGCATGGAAGAACACCAATAAGCCAGTGACTCAGCCCCTGTAATAGGGTTAGAGGCAGAGAATCCCAGTGGAGAGAGGGGAAGAGACAGCAAGGGTGGTTCGTTGCTCCAGAGCCTTTCCGTTCACCTTCACACTCCTGGGCCAGACTACACTCAATCATAGGACCCACTGAAGAGATGAGTCTTCAGTAAAGACTTAAAGGTTGAGACCGAGTCTGCATCTCTCACATGGGTAGGCAGACCATTCCATAAAAATGGAGCTCTATAGGAGAAAGCCCTGCCTCCAGCTGTTTGCTTCGAAATTCTAGGGACAATTAGGAGGCCTGTGTCATGTGACCGTAGCGTACGTGTAGGTATGTACGGCAGGACCAAATCTGAAAGATAGGTAGGAGCAAGCCCATGTAATGCTTTGTAGGTTAGCAGTAAAACCTTGAAATCAGCCCTTGCCTTAACAGGAAGCCAGTGTAGGGACGCTAGCACTGGAGTAATATGATCAGATTTTTTGGTTCTAGTCAGGATTCTAGCAGCCGTATTTAGCACTAACTGAAGTTTATTTAGTGCTTTATCCGGATAGCCGGAAAGTAGAGCATTGCAGTAGTCCAACCTAGAAGTAACAAAAGCATGGATTAATTTTTCTGCATCATTTGTGTTCAGAAAGTTTCTGATTTTTGCAATGTTACGTAGATGGAAAAAAGCTGCCCTTGAAACAGTCTTGATATGTTCTTCAAAAGAGAGATCAGGGTCCAGAGTAACACCGAGGTCCTTCACAGTTTTATTTGAGACGACTGTACAACCATCAAGATTAATTGTCAGATTCAACAGAAGATCTCTTTGTTTCTTGGGACCTAGAACAAGCATCTCTGTATTGTCCGAGTTTAAAAGTAGAAAGTTTGCAGCCATCCACTTCCTTATGTCTGAAACACAGGCTTCTAGCTAGGGAAATTTTGGGGCTTCACCATGTTTCATTGAAACATACAGCTGTGTGTCATCCGCATAGCAGTGAAATTTAACATTATGTTTTCAAATGACATCCCCAAGAGGTAAAATATATAGTGAAAACAATAGTGGTCCTAAGTCGGAACCTTGAGGAACACCGAAATTTACAGTTGATTTGTCAGAGGACAAACCATTCACAGAGACAAACTGATATCTTTCCGACAGATAAGATCTAAACCAGGCCAGAACTTGTCCGTGTAGACCAATTTGGGTTTCCAATCTATCCAAAAGAATGTGGTGATCGATGGTATCAAAAGCAGCGCTAAGATCTGGGAGCACGAGGACAGATGCAGAGCCTCGGTCTGACATCATTAAAAGGTCATTTACCACCTTCACAAGTGCAGTCTCAGTGCTATGATGGGGTCTAAAACCAGACTGAAGCGTTTCGTATACATTGTTTGTCTTTAGGAAGGCAGTGAGTTGCTGCGCAACAGCTTTTTAATTTTTTTTTGAGAGGAATGGAAGATTCGATATAGGCCGATAGTTTTTTATATTTTCTGGGTCAAGGTTTGGCTTTTTCAAGAGAGGCTTTATTACTGTCACTTTTAGTGAGTTTGGTACACATCCGGTGGATAGAGAGCCATTTATTATGTTCAACATAGGAGGGCCAAGCACAGGAAGCAGCTCTTTCAGTAGTTTAGTTGGAATAGGGTCCAGTATGCAGCTTGAAGGTTTAGAGGCCATGATTATTTTCATCATTGTGTCAAGAGATATAGTACTAAAACACTTTAGTGTCTCCCTTGATCCTAGGTCCTGGCAGAATTGTGCAGACTCAGGACAACGGAGCTTTGGAGGAATACGCAGATTTAAAGAGGAGTCCGTAATTTTCTTTCTAATGATCATGATCTTTTCCTCAAAGAAGTTCATGAATTCATCACTGCTGAAGTGAGAGCCATCCTCTCTTTGGGAATGCTGCTTTTTAGTTAACTTTGCGACAGTATCAAAAAGAAAGTTCGGATTGTTCTTATTTTCCTCAATTAAGTTGGAAAAATAGGATGATCGAGCAGCAGTAAGGGCTCTTCAATACTGCACGGTACTGTCTTTCCAAGCTAGTCGGAAGACTTCCAGTTTGGTGTGGCGCCATTTCCGTTCCAATTTTCTGGAAGCTTGCTTCAGAGCTCGTGTATTTTCTGTATACCAGGGAGCTAGTTTCTTATGACAAATGTTTTTAGTTTTTAGGGGTGCAACTGCATCTAGGGCATTGCGCAAGGTTAAATTGTCAGGGATTCTAGGAGTGGTGGTTGGAGTCAGGCGCAGAGAGCAGAGGGTAAGTATCACGTCTTTTATTTCTCCGGCACAAAACGGTCACGCCAAAACAGAATGGCGCGTAATAAGATAGACCAACCCAAAACGCAGGGCAAAACAGTCCGGAGAGAAAATAAGGCGCCAGCCAGCATGTCCAAATAACAAAACAGGGAAATAATCCCGCACAAACCTGGGCGGGCTTAACAGGCTCAAATAAACACAAATCAAGAAACAAAACAGGGAACAGGTGCAACCAATAAGACCAAACAAACAGAAAAGGAAAAAGGGATCAGTGGTGGCTAGTAGGCCGGCAACGACGACCGCCGTGCGCCGCCCGAACATGCAGGGGAGCCACCTTCGGTGGGATTCGTGACATAAATTGAGTTCCTCAGTTAGGTGGTTAACTGATTTTTGTCCTCTGATATCCTTGGGTAGGCAGAGGGAGTATGGAAGGGCATCAAGGAATCTTTGGGTTGTCTATAGCACGACTTTTGATGCTCCTTGGTTGAGGTCTGAGCAGATTATTTGTTGCGATTGCAAATGTAATAAAATGGTGGTCCGATAGTCCAGGATTATGAGGAAAAACATTACGATCCACAAAATGTATTCCACGGGACAAAACTAGGTCCAGAGTATGACTGTGGCAGTGAGTAGGTCCAGAGACATGTTGGACGAAACCCACTGAGTCGATGATGGCTCTGAAAGCCTTTTGGAGTGGGTCTGTGGACTTTTCCATGTGAATATTAAAGTCACCAAAAATTTGAATATTATCTGCTATGACTACAATGTCCGATAGGAATTCAGGGAACTCAGTGAGGAACACTGTATATGGCCAAGGAGGCCTGTAAACAGTAGCTATAAAAAGTGAGTGAGTAGGCTGCATAGATTTCATGACTAGAAGCTCAAAAGACGAAAACGTCGTTGTTTTTGTTTTTTTTTGTAAATTGAAATTTGCTATTGTAGGTGTGATACGATAACGGTATAGCTTTGCTCATCAGCTCAGAGAACCCTAAGTGTGTTAGGATAACGGCATAGCTTGGCTCATCAGCTCAGAGAACCCTAAGTGTGTTAGGATAACGGCATAGCTTGGCTCATCAGCTCAGAGAACCCTAAGTGTGTTAGGATAACGGCATAGCTTGGCTCATCAGCTCAGAGAACCCTAAGTGTGTTAGGATAACGGCATAGCTTGGCTCATCAGCTCAGAGAACCCTCAGTGTGTTGGGATAACGGTATAGCTTGGCTCATCAGCTCAGAGAACCCTCAGTGTGTTGGGATAACGGTATAGCTTGGCTCATCAGCTCAGAGAACCCTCAGTGTGTTAGGATAACGGTATAGCTTGGCTCATCAGCTCAGAGAACCCTAAGTGTGTTTGGATAACGGTATAGCTTGGCTCATCAGCTCAGAGAACCCTCAGTGTGTTAGGATAACGGCATAGCTTTGCTCATCAGCTCAGAGAACCCTAAGTGTGTTAGGATAACGGCATAGCTTGGCTCATCAGCTCAGAGAACCCTCAGTGTGTTGGGATAACGGTATAGCTTGGCTCATCAGCTCAGAGAACCCTCAGTGTGTTAGGATAACGGTATAGCTTGGCTCATCAGCTCAGAGAACCCTAAGTGTGTTTGGATAACGGTATAGCTTGGCTCATCAGCTCAGAGAACCCTCAGTGTGTTAGGATAACGGTATAGCTTGGCTCATCAGCTCAGAGAACCCTCAGTGTGTTAGGATAATGGTATAGCTTGGCTCGTTGATTTATCCCATATCCGATGGGTCTGGGCAGGTGTGCCCAGACCCACACCACCATCTCCATCAACTACATCACACCTGCCCAGACCCACACCACCATCTCCATCAACTACATCACACCCGCCTAGACCCACACCACCATCTCCATCAACTACATCACACCTGCCCAGACCCACACCACCATCTCCATCAACTACATCACACCTGCCCAGACCCACACCACCATCTCCATCAACTACATCAGACCCACTAGCTCATACCCCCATCTCCAACGCCCGCATCACTTCCCACCACGACCTAAAACTGCATCATTTTGTTTCTATCAGTAGCCCACGCACTTTCAATATTTAAATAATAAATTATTTCCAAGTTTTTAGTATATGTTTTTTTCAAGATGAATGATGTGAAGAGAATCATCCAACCCATTGGGTATCTCACTATATGCCATAGAATGGAACAGAATAGACTTTACCTTTACACTATCTATGCAAACATACTGATTTTGTCAAATGAATATTGCATTTTCACTCTTCCTCTGGAATCAGCATCAGTAATTGAGGGATTTCTCTCCCCTGCTCTGTAATGTGGATGCCATGCTTTGAAGCTCAACACGTCTTCAAAAGGAAACGCTAATGTCTCTGAGGCAATATCACTAAACTGGGTCGCCAGCGTAGCGAAAGATTTTACAAGAGAGAAAAGTTTTGGGGGCAGCACTGGAATGAGTACATTCAGTTATAATGCTTTGCCTGGATGGATAATAGAATCCGTCCAAATGACGTGGCACAGCCTCGTGGTTATGGTATGTCTGCATTCAGTAGCTTAACGTTCTCTTTTCCCTGGCCTTGTTTTCTTTACATCTTGAACATATACGGCATACTGTAGGATCACAGGGTGCAAAGTAAGGAGTCACCAAGGAAACGGGAAGTGAGGACAACATTTAATCGGGTTACATTTTTAATTTGTTTAACTGTCTTATTATGGCTAGCTGTCGAGTATACAATGTATTGAATGGTGAAGGGGAAGGAATTCAGATGCACCCCAGGCTTCTGGATGTAGTGTGTAATGACACTGTCTCTTTAAATGAAGGTGTCACACCATTAAGCGTTCCCCCTAGCATATATGATGGTCAGGGGTTTTTTCTAGCATGTAAACATCAACAGCATGCAATAATAGCATGCCTAAGTGTCCGGCATTACAACCAATTAAGGGGTGAGATCCCCTGGGCCTTCTCAATCCAATGGGCAAGCTAATGTTACTGCTTGCTAAGGAGTGTGTGTGTGTGGTGTGCATGCGTGTGTGCGTGCGTGCATTTGTCTCGGACAGTGGGAGACATTGTACCCCAGAGACCATAATTTGAATTGGATTCTCCATTAAGACTTCAGCTGCACATATGAGTCATTAAATATGGCAGGTGTGACGGTGAACAGGTCTGTCGCTGTATCTATTCCATGTGTGTTGAGCAGACAGATGAATTGTGGAGAGGAATCAGCTTTCTGAAGGCAGGCTAACGGCCAGCGGCGTCAACTAACAGAACACATTGATGAATTATGGAGAGGGATCAGCTTTCTGAAGGCAGACCAAAAGCGTGGTGAAGATGTGGAGAGGGTAGGGACCAATCCAGTGGTGAAGCTGTGGATCGTATTGGTATATTGTTTTGGTAGATTGTATTGGTATATTATATTGGTATATTGTATTGGTATATTGTATTGGTATATTGTATTGGTATATTGTTTGGTGGGTAGATTGTATTGGTATATTGTATTGGGTAGATCGTATTGGTATATTGTATTGGTATATTGTATTGGTATATTGTTTTGGTAGATTGTATTGGTATATTGTATTGGGTAGATCGTATTGGTATATCGTATTGGTATATTTTAACGGTATATCGTTTTGGTAGATTGTATTGGTATATTGTATTGGTATATTGTATTGGGTAGATTGTATTGGTATATTGTATTGGTATATTGTATTGGTATATTGTATTGGTATATTGTATTTGGTAGATCGTATTTGTATATTGTAGTGGTAAATTGTATTGGTATATTGTATTGGTATATTGTATTGGTATATCGTTTTGGTATATCGT
This sequence comes from Salmo salar, assembly GCF_965601325.2. Classification (NCBI taxonomy): domain Eukaryota; kingdom Metazoa; phylum Chordata; class Actinopteri; order Salmoniformes; family Salmonidae; genus Salmo; species Salmo salar. Next base: position 13,939,707 of record NC_138303.1, on the reverse strand, counting down.
TTTGGTAGATTGTATTGGTATATTGTATTGGTATATTGTATTGGGTAGATTGTATTGGTATATTGTATTGGTATATTGTATTGGTATATTGTATTGGTATATCGTTTTGGTATATTGTATTGGTATATTGTATTGGGTAGATTGTATTGGTATATTGTATTGGTATATTGTATTGGTATATCGTTTTGGTAGATTGTATTGATATATTGTAATGGTATATTGTATTGGGTAGATTGTATTGGCATATTGTATTGGTATATTGTATTGGTATATTGTTTTGGTATATTGTATTGGTATATTGTATTTGTATATTGTATTGGTATATTGTATTGGTATATTGTATTGGGTAGATCGTATTGGTATATCGTATTGGTATATCGTATTGGTAGATTGTATTGGTAGATTGTATTGGGAGAATGTATTGGTATATTGTATTGGTAGATTGTATTGGTATATTGTATTTGGTAGATCGTATTTGTATATTGTATTGGTATATTGTATTGGTATATTGTTTTGGTGTATTGTATTGGTTGAACGTATTGGTAGATTGTATTGGTAGAATGTATTGGTATATTGTATTGGTATATTGTATTGGTATATTGTATTGGTATTTTGTAGTGGTATATTGTATTGGTATATTGTATTGGTTGAATGTATTGGTAGAATGTGTTGGTATATTGTATTGGTATATTGTATTGGTATATTGTATTGGTAGAATGTATTGGTATATTATATTGGTATATTGTATTGGTATATTGTATTGGTATATTGTATTGATATATTGTAATGGTATATTGTAATGGTAGAATGTATTGGTATATTATATTGGTATATTGTATTGGTATATTGTATTGGTATATTGTATTGATATATTGTAATGGTATATTGTAATGGTAGATTGTATTGGTAGATTGTATTGGTATATTGTATTGGGTAGATTGTATTGGTATATTGTATTGGTATATTGTATTGGTAGATTGTATTGGTAGAATGTATTGGTATATTGTTTTGGTAGATTGTATTGGTACATTGTATTAGGTAGATCGTATTGGTATATCGTATTGGTATATTGTATTGGTATATTGTATTGGTAGATTGTAATGGGAGAATGTATTGGTATATTGTATTGGTAGACTGTATTGGTATATTGTTTTGGTAGATTGTATTGGTATATTGTATTTGGTAGATCATATTTATATATTGTATTGGTATATTGTATTGGTATATTGTTTTGGTATATTGTATTGGTTGAATGTATTGGTAGATTGTATTGGTAGAATGTATTGGTGTATTGTATTGGTATATTGTATTGGTATATTGTTTTGGTAGATTGTATTGGTATATTGTAGTGGTATATTGTATTGGTATATTGTATTGGTAGATTGTATTGGTAGAATGTATTGGTATATTGTATTGGTATATTGTATTGGTATATTGTTTTGGTGTATTGTATTGGTTGAATGTATTGGTAGATTGTATTGGTATATTGTAGAGGTATATTGTATTGGTATATTGTATTGGTATATTGTATTGGTAGAATGTATTGGTATATTGTATTGGTATATTGTATTGGTATATTGTTTTGGTGTATTGTATTGGTTGAATGTATTGGTAGATTGTATTGGTATATTGTAGTGGTATATTGTATTGGTATATTGTATTGGTAGATCGTATTGGTAGAATGTATTGGTATATTGTATTGGTATATTGTATTGGTATATTGTTTTGGTGTATTGTATTGGTTGAATGTATTGGTAGATTGTATTGGTAGAATGTATTGGTATATTGTATTGGTATATTGTATTGGTATATTGTATTGGTATATTGTTTTGGTAGATTGTATTGGTATTTTGTAGTGGTATATTGTATTGGTATATTGTATTGGTATATTGTTTTGGTAGATTGTATTGGTATATCGTTTTGGTAGATTGTATTGGTATATTGTATTGGTATATTGTATTGGGTAGATTGTATTGGTATATTGTATTGGTATATTGTATTGGTATATCGTTTTGGTAGATTGTATTGATATATTGTAATGGTGTATTGGGTAGATTGTATTGGCATATTGCATTGGTATATTGTATTGGTATATTGTTTTGGTATATTGTATTGGTATATTGTATTTGTATATTGTATTGGTATATTGTGTTGGTATATTGTATTGGTATATTGTATTGGTATATTGTATTGGGTAGATCGTATTGGTATATCGTATTGGGATATTGTATTGGTAGATTGTATTGGTAGATTGTATTGGGAGAATGTATTGGTATATTGTATTGGTAGATTGTATTAGTATATTGTATTTGGTAGATCGTATTTGTATATTGTATTGGTATATTGTATTGGTATATTGTTTTGGTGTATTGTATTGGTTGAATGTATTGGTAGATTGTATTGGTAGAATGTATTGGTATATTGTATTGGTATATTGTATTGGTATATTGTTTCGGTTGATTGTATTGGTATTTTGTAGTGGTATATTGTATTGGTATATTGTATTGGTTGAATGTATTGGTAGAATGTGTTGGTATATTGTATTGGTATATTGTATTGGTATATTGTATTGGTAGAATGTATTGGTATATTATATTGGTATATTGTATTGGTATATTGTATTGGTATATTGTATTGATATATTGTAATGGTATATTGTAATGGTAGATTGTATTGGTATATTGTATTGGGTAGATTGTATTGGTATATTGTATTGGTATATTGTATTGGTAGATTGTATTGGTAGAATGTATTGGTATATTGTTTTGGTAGATTGTATTGGTATATTGTATTGGGTAGATCGTATTGGTATATTGTATTGGTATATTGTATTGGCATATTGTATTGGTAGATTGTATTGGGAGAATGTATTGGTATATTGTATTGGTAGACTGTATTGGTATATTGTTTTGGTAGATTGTATTGGTATATTGTATTGATATATTGTAATGGTATATTGTAATGGTAGATTGTATTGGTATATTGTATTGGGTAGATTGTATTGCTAGATTGTATTGGTATATTGTATTGGTATATTGTATTGGTAGAATGTATTGGTATATTGTTTTGGTAGATTGTATTGGTATATTGTATTGGTATATTGTATTGGGTAGATTGTATTGGTAGATTGTATTGGTATATTGTATTGGTATATTGTATTGGTAGAATGTATTGGTATATTGTTTTGGTAGATTGTATTGGTATATTGTATTGGTATATTGTATTGGTATATTGTTTTGGTATATTGTATTGGTATATTGTATTGGTATATTGTTTTGGTATATTGTATTGGGTAGATTGTATTGGTATATTGTATTGGTATATTGTAATGGTAGATTGTATTGGTATATTGTATTGGTATATTGTATTGGTATATTGTATTGGGTAGATCGTATTGGTAGATTGTATTGGTATATTGTATTGGTATATTGTATTGGTATATTGTATTGGGTAGATCGTATTGGTATATTGTATTGGTATATTGTATTGGGTAGATCGTATTGGTAGATTGTATTGGTAGATTGTATTGGTATATTGTATTGGTATATTGTATTGGTAGATTGTATTGGTATATCGTATTGGTAGATTGTATTGGCAGATTGTATTGGTAGAATGTATTGGTATATTGTATTGGTATATTGTGTTGGTATATTGTATTGGTATATTGTATTGGTAGATCGTATTGGTAGATTGTATTGGTATATTGTGTTGGTATATTGTATTGGTAGATCGTATTGGTATATTGTATTGGTAGATTGTATTGGTATATTGTGTTGGTATATTGTATTGGTAGATTGTATTTGTATATTGTATTGGGTAGATCGTATTGGTATATTGTATTGGTAGATTGTATTTGTATATTGTATTGGGTAGATCGTATTGGGTAGATCGTATTGGTATATCGTATTGGTATATTGTGTTGGTATATTGTATTGGTAGATTGTATTGGTATATTGTATTGGTATATTGTATTGGGTAGATCATATTGGTATATTGTATTGGTATATTGTATTGGTATATTGTATTGGTATATTGTATTGGGTAGATCGTATTGGTAGATTGTATTGGGTAGATCGTATTGGTATATTGTATTGGTATATTGTATTGGGTAGATCGTATTGGTATATTGTATTGGTATATTGTATTGGGTAGATCGTATTGGTAGAGAGCTAGAGGACGTGATTAAAATCTGTCTTTTTGACTCGTGCATGTGTGTCGGGGGGTGGAGTGAGTGGAGCTGGAAAAACTGAGACGTGGAGATGTGTGTGAATGCATTGCCTCTGCATACATATGGCTGGCTGAAGTGATGGAACCAGGTCAGGTGAACTGGAATCCTGTGGTTCTGAGTGTGAGATGGGGTTCTCATGTGGGTGTACGGCTGATATTACTGGTGGATCTGGGAGAAGAGAGGTGAAGGCAAGATTATGGTTGACTGTGCAGCAGCCTGTTTGACCTGCTGGCTATTGCGGGGTGCTCACCCCGACCCGCTGTGCCAATCCTCTTACCTGCCCAACCCAATCTAATCCGCCCCGGAACACACAGCAACCCACAACAACCATGACTGGAGCATGAATCCCCTCCAGAGACACCATACCAGTTAGTCAGCTCTGGTGAAATGCATCTGGAGCACTTCTGGTTTGGATACGTCATGTGACTGACCATGTGACTGACCATGTGACTATTGTCTATGAGGAGGGACATAGTGTACAACTCTCCAGTGATTCACTAACAGGGACATAGTGTACAACTCTCCAGTGATTCACTAACAGGGACATAGTGTACAACTCTCCTGTGATTCACTAACAGGGACATAGTGTACAACTCTCCAGTGATTCACTAACAGGGACATAGTGTACAACTCTCCAGTGATTCACTAACAGGGACATAGTGTACAACTCTCTAGTGACTCACTAACAGGGACATAGTGTACAACTCTCCTGTGATTCACTAACAGGGACATAGTGTACAACTCTCCTGTGATTCACTAACAGGGACATAGTGTACAACTCTCCTGTGATTCACTAACAGGGACATAGTGTACAACTCTCCTGTGATTCACTAACAGGGACATAGTGTACAACTCTCCAGTGATTCACTAACAGGGACATAGTGTACAACTCTCCAGTGATTCACTAACAGGGATTTTCACAAAGGCTCATTTTAATCATTGATAGTTGAATCATTGTGGTTTTCCTCTTTTATATTCTTTAAAATATATATTTTTGTTGGTATTTTACCCCCTTTTCCTCACAATTTCATTTACGATCTTGTCTCATCGCTGCACAGGGCTTGGGAGAGGCGAAGGAGGAGTCATGCGTCCTCCAAAACATGACCCGCCAAACCGCGCTGCTTAACACCCACCCGCTTAATCCGGACGCCAGCTGCACCAATGTGTCGGAGGAAACACCGTTCAACTGACAACCGAGGTCAGCATGCAGGTGCCCGGTCCGCCACAAGGAGTCGCTAGAGCGTGATGAGCCAAGTAATGCCCCCCTCCCCTAACCCGGACGACGCTGCGCCACTCAGGAGTCTCGTTGTTTTCCTCTTTTTATCTGTATTTGTATTACAATGACCTTCGCCCTAAGCTCTCTGTCTGATTGCTTGTGATGTATAAATCAATGAGGCAGAACGGATGTGTATCTCTAATTCATGTAACCATTTCCATTGCTAATTCAGTCGCTGGCACAGTTTGAAATAGCAGAGGCCCAGCAGTATTTCAGAATATATTCAGGAATGGCACAAGAAAAATGTGTAATTTCATCCTCTGTAACAATTTCTCAGTTGGTAGGCTGCAGCCTTGCATGTGTGTGTGTATGTGTGTGTGTGTGTGTGTGTGTGTGTGTGTGTGTGTGGTGTGTGTGTGTGTGTGTGTGTGTGTGTGTGTGTGTGTGTGTGTGTGTGTGTGTGTGTGTGTGTGTGTGTGTGTGTGTGTGTGTGTGTGTGTGTGTGTGTGTGTGGTGTGCACCTGACTCACCTGTTGGCTAGCTGAAAGGGAAAGACGAACCCAGATTGCGTAACATGTGGGCTTTGTTTTGTTCATTTCTTGGCTGCACTAGCCCTCTGCCTCCTACTCCCACTCACCAACTTTCTCCAATTCATGATGGAGGTGTTCTCTGTGTCTGTTCCAACCCTTCCTCCAGGACCTTCTCCCAGCCTTCTTCCTGGACCTCCTCTGAGCCCTCCTCCTGGACCTTCTCCCAGCCCTCCTCCTGGACCTTCTCCCAGCCCTCCTCCTGGACCTTCTCCCAGCCCTGCTCCTGGACCTTCACCCAGCCCTCCTCCTGGACCTTCACCCAGCCCTCCTCCTGGACCTTCACCCAGCCCTCCTCCTGGACCTCCTCCCATTCCTCCGCCTGGACCTCCTCCCAGCCCTTCTCCCAGCCCTCCTCCTGGACCTTCTCCCAGCCCTCTTCCTGGACCTTCTCCTCGCCCTCTCCCAGCTCTCCTCCTGGACCTTCTCCTACCCCTCCTCCTGGACCTTCTCCCAGCCCTCCTCCTGGATCTTCTCCCAGTCCTCCCCCAGCCCTCCTCCTGGACCTTCTCCCAGCCCTCCTCCTGGACCTTCTCCCAGCCCTCCCCCAGCCCTCCTCCTGGACCTTCTCTCAGCCCTCCTCCCACAGCACCCCTCTTTACTTTCTGCTCTCCTATCAGACCATTGGGAAAAAACATGCATGTTGAATCAGCAATATGCTTTTCACAATGTCGTTAGTTTCTGTCTTTGTACTCTTCTTTAGGTTCAGTTTTGTTTATTTGAGTCCCCATCAGCTGTGAGTCCCTACTATTCTTACTGGGGTACACAAGGTATACTCCACATACACTTTCCTAATTTCTGTCTTGTTTGTCTCTCTTTCTTTCTTGTTTGTCTCTCTTTCTGTCTTGTTTGCCTCTTTTTTGGTCTGGTTTGTCTCTCTTTCGGTCTTGTTTGCCTCTTTTTGTCTTGTTTGTCTCTCTTTCTGTCTGGATTTTCTCCCTTTCTGTCTTGTTTGTCTCTCTGTCTGTCTATTCTCTTTCTTTCTTGTTTGTCTCTCTTTCTGTCTTGTTTGTCTCTCTTTCTGTCTTGTTTGTCTCTCTTTCTGTCTTGTTTGTCTCTCTTTCTGTCTTGTTTGTCTCTCTGTATTTCCTCACTCTGTATTCCTCTCAGCCAGGCTCCTTTTGAAAAGGCTTGATTCAGCCTGTAAGTGGTCTGTTGAAAGGGCTTGATTCAGCCTGTAGCTGGTCTGTTGAAAGGGCTTGATTCAGCATGTAGCTGGTCTGTGCGTGAAACATAGCTGGCTTGCCTGTGTGGTCCCATCTGTTTGACAGATACAGAACATGTTTATGGGAGAAGAGATGGAGCTGATAATGGGCAGAGTAATGACCTCCTGTTGAATGCTATGTCTGATTTCACACAGCAGCTCAGAGATCAGTTCCCTGATCATTCCATATTTCTCCCATACGGTCATGCTTTCTGTGTTGAATATGAGGCTGATACAGCTCAGCGTTCAACACCATAGTGCCCTCAAAGCTCATCACTAAGCTAAGGACCCTGGGACTAAACACCTCCCTCTGCAACTGGATCCTGGACTTCCTGATGGGCCACCCCCAGGTGGTAAGGGTAGGCAACAACACATCTTCCACGCTGATCCTGCCACACGGGGGCCCCTCAGGGATGCATTCTCAGTCCCCTCCTGTACTCCCTGTTCACCTACGACTGCATGGCCAGGCACGACTCCAACACCATCATTAAGTTTGCAGACGACACTACAGTGGTAGGCCTGATCACCGACAATGATGAGACAGCCTATAGAGAGAAGGTCAGAGACCTGGCAGTGTGGTGCCAGGACAACCTCTCCCTCAACGTGATCAAGACAAAGGAGTTGATTGTGGACTACAGGAAAAGGAGGACGGAGCACGCCCCCATTCTCTTCGACGGGGCTGTAGTGGAGCAGGTTGAGAGCTTCAAGTTCACATCACCAACAAACTATCATGGTCTAAACACACCAAGACAGTCATGAAGAGGGCATGACAAAGTCTATTCCCCCTTCAGGAGACTGAAAAGGTTTGCCATGGGTCCTCAGATCCTCAAAATGTTATACAGCTGCACCATAGAGAGCATCCTGACTGGTTGCATCACTGCCTGGTATGGCAACTGCTCGGCCTCCAACCGCAGGGCACTACAGAGGGTAGTGCATACGGCCCAGGACATCACTGGCACCAAGCTTCCTGCCAGCCAGGACCTCTATACCAGGAGTTGTCAGAGGAAGGCCCTAAAAATTTTCAAAGACTCCAGCCACCCTAGTCATAGACTGTTCTCTCTGCTACCGCACGGCAAGCGGTACCGGAGCGCCAAGTCTAGGTCCAAAAGGCTTCTTAATAGCTTCTACTCCCAAGCCATAAAACTCCTAGACAGCTAATCAAACGGCTACCCAGACTATTTGCATCCCCCCCCCCCTCCTCACCCCCTCTTTTTCTCTGCTGTTACTCTGGTTGTTATCTATGCATAGCCGCTTTAACTCTACCTACATGTTCATATTACTGGTACCCCCTGTATATAGCCTCGCTACTGTTATTTTACTGCTGTTCTTTAACTATTTGTTATTTAAATGTTTTACTTGACACTTCTTTTTCTTAAAACTGCATTGTTGGTTAAGGGCTAGTGAGCAAGCATTTCACTGTAACACCTGTTGTATTCGGGCATGTATTGTGACAAATACATTTTGATTTGATTTGATTTGCTATGGGGTTTGATAACATGTCATGATGACATCAAAAGTCTATAGAACATTCAATGACACACAATGAAATATAGAAGCCGTGATAGAGTGAGCTCTCGGCTGAATATTTCATAAATAGTTGTGTACATTTTTTTAGTATTACCATGCCCTGTGTATGTGGAACAGGATGCCACTTTCAGCCACTTCCTGTTTGATAACAGAGAGAACTAGAGCCACGAGAGCTGGGAGGAAACCCCACCAGAGGAGAAGAGCGAGACAGATTAGGGAGGCATAGCGTGAGAGAGGTCTCGAGAGATAACAAGGGACAGAGGAAAGGAGAGAGTGAGGAAGAGAGAAGAGAGAGAGAAAGAAAGAAAAAAGTTAGGAAAATGGAGAGAAAAAAGAAGAAAAAAAAAACAGAAACTGACTGGGCGAGAAAGAGAAAAGAAGATTTCTGAAAGAGAGATAATGAAACTACGGGACTTGTTAGAGCAATAGCAGAAACGGAAGGGAAATGGTAAGGAAACGGAGGCTAAGAAGGAGCAGTAGAAGACACTGCATTAGGGAATTGATTAAATTACATCAAAACATGTATTTCCTGTTGTTGAAATAGGTCAGGAGAGCCTAGAGACAGAACCTGCCAAGGATGAGCCCAATCAGTCACAGAGAGGAAGAGAGTGATGGGCGAGATAAAGACAATAGAGAGGATAAAGGCAGGCAGATTGAGAGAAAAAAAGGCCCAAACAAGACAGAAAGTCAGAGATGGCTTAGTAAGGATAGCGTTAGATCCAAGGCCTTGTTTTGTCTGGAAGACAATCAGAAGCTGATGAGAAGGGGTGGCCTCATGGGACCACAACTCTGCCTCCAAAATCCCTTTCATCTGCCTGTGATTTGGATGTGCAACGTGAAAGACTGAGGTTGTTATCCCTTTGAGATGGGGAGTACCTTGCACTGCATGCTGTGTGCAGAGGGTGGATCTCACCAAGCCTCATGTGAACAAAACCCTGCTGATGTATTGATCAGGGTTTATATTCATGTGGTGACTCGTTGATCTGGGTAGCAGTGATGGGGTAAGCAACGCCTTCTTTCAAGTATCTGCTGTTCTGCTCCTTTTTAACTCTTTTCTCTGTTCCCTCCCTAAGAAATGAAATGGTTCCTCACCCCTTTGACTTCCTTCAACATAACCAACAGACACACATTCTCAGCAGTTATAGAGTTATTAATTCACTTGATACAGTGTGACAAAGAAAGAGAGAGAGAGAGAGAGAGAGAGAGAGAGAGAGAGAGAGAGAGAGAGAGAGAGAGAGAGAGAGAGAGAGAGAAAACATCAAAGAGGAAGAGCCGTGCCTGAATCTTTAAAGGGATACTTCTGGATTTTGGCAATGAGGCTCTTTATCTACTGACCCAGAGTCAGATGAGGCTCTTTATCTACTGACCCAGAGTCAGATGAAGCCCTTTATCTACTGACCCAGAGTCAGATGAGGCTCTTTATCTACTGACCCAGAGTCAGATGAGGCTCTTTATCTACTGACACAGAGTCAGATGAGGCTCTTTATCTACTGACCCAGAGTCAGATGAGGCTCTTTATCTACTGACCCAGAGTCAGATGAGGCTCTTTATCTACTGACCCAGAGTCAGATGAGGCCCTTTATCTACTGACCCAGAGTCAGATGAGGCTCTTTATCTACTGACCCAGAGTCCGATGAGGCCCTTTATCTACTGACCCAGAGTCAGATGAGGCCCTTTATCTACTGACACAGAGTCCGATGAGGCCCTTTATCTACTGACCCATAGTCAGATGAGGCCCTTTATCTACTGACACAGAGTCAGATGAGGCCCTTTATCTACTGACCCAGAGTCAGATGAGGCTCTTTATCTACTGACACAGAGTCAGATGAGGCTCTTTATCTACTGACCCATAGTCAGATGAGGCTCTTTATCTACTGACCCAGAGTCAGATGAGGCTCTTTATCTACTGACCCAGAGTCAGATGAGGCCCTTTATCTACTGACCCAGAGTCAGATGAGGCCCTTTTTCTACTGACACAGAGTCAGATGAGGCTCTTTATCTACTGACCCAGAGTCAGATGAGGCCCTTTTTCTACTGACACAGAGTCAGATGAGGCTCTTTATCTACTGACCCAGAGTCAGATGAAGCCCTTTATCTACTGACCCAGAGTCAGATGAGGCTCTTTATCTACTGACCCAGAGTCAGATGAGGCTCTTTATCTACTGACCCAGAGTCAGATGAGGCTCTTTATCTACTGACACAGAGTCAGATGAGGCTCTTTATCTACTGACCCAGAGTCAGATGAGGCCCTTTATCTACTGACACAGAGTCCGATGAGGCCCTTTATCTACTGACCCAGAGTCAGATGAGGCCCTTTATCTACTGACACAGAGTCAGATGAGGTCCTTTATCTACTGACCCAGAGTCAGATGAAGCCCTTTATCTACTGACCCAGAGTCAGATGAGGCCCTTTATCTACTGAACCAGAGTCAGATGAGGCCCTTTTTCTACTGACACAGAGTCAGATGAGGCTCTTTATCTACTGACCCAGAGTCCGATGAGGCCCTTTATCTACTGACCCAGAGTCAGATGAGGCCCTTTTTCTACTGACACAGAGTCAGATGAGGCTCTTTATCTACTGACCCAGAGTCCGATGAGGCCCTTTATCTACTGACCCAGAGTCAGATGAGGCTCTTTATCTACTGACCCAGAGTCAGATGAGGCCCTTTTTCTACTGACACAGAGTCAGATGAGGCTCTTTATCTACTGACCCAGAGTCAGATGAAGCCCTTTATCTACTGACCCAGAGTCAGATGAGGCTCTTTATCTACTGACCCAGAGTCCGATGAGGCCCTTTATCTACTGACCCATAGTCAGATGAGGCCCTTTATCTACTGACCCAGAGTCAGATGAGGCTCTTTATCTACTGACCCAGAGTCAGATGAGGCTCTTTATCTACTGACCCAGAGTCCGATGAGGCCCTTTATCTACTGACCCAGAGTCAGATGAGGCCCTTTATCTACTGACCCAGAGTCAGATGAGGCTCTTTATCTACTGACCCAGAGTCAGATGAGGCCCTTTTTCTACTGACACAGAGTCAGATGAGGCTCTTTATCTACTGACCCAGAGTCAGATGAAGCCCTTTATCTACTGACCCAGAGTCAGATGAGGCTCTTTATCTACTGACCCAGAGTCCGATGAGGCCCTTTATCTACTGACCCAGAGTCAGATGAGGCCCTTTATCTACTGACCCAGAGTCAGATGAGGCTCTTTATCTACTGACCCAGAGTCAGATGAGGCCCTTTTTCTACTGACACAGAGTCAGATGAGGCTCTTTATCTACTGACCCAGAGTCAGATGAAGCCCTTTATCTACTGACCCAGAGTCAGATGAGGCTCTTTATCTACTGACCCAGAGTCCGATGAGGCCCTTTATCTACTGACCCATAGTCAGATGAGGCCCTTTATCTACTGACCCAGAGTCAGATGAGGCTCTTTATCTACTGACCCAGAGTCAGATGAGGCTCTTTATCTACTGACCCAGAGTCAGATGAGGCCCTTTATCTACTGACCCAGAGTCAGATGAGGCTCTTTATCTACTGACCCAGAGTCAGATGAGGTCCTTTATCTACTGACCCAGAGTCAGATGAGGCCCTTTATCTACTGACCCAGAGTCAGATGAGGCCCTTTATCTATTTCCACAGAGTCAGATGAACTCATGGATACCATTTTTATGTCTCTACATGCGGTTTGAAGGTAAAAATAAATAACTCTATAAGCCTATTTGCCAAAATCACGAAATATCCCTTTAAAGAAGGTCAACCATATACAGTATACTATGGTATTTCAAGGGACCAGTTTCAAGTCGGGACATAAATGTTTAAAACGTCTCCATATTTCCAGTGGCAACAACACAACAGGACCAAATCTGTTTCTCAGATATCGATCCCAAAAAGAAATGATCCCATAACACAGGTATCAGCGAGGACACAGACACAGCTGAGCCTTGGGACACACCACCACTCCTCTATATTCTTTAGTTCAGCTCAGTTGTGTCTTTTTGCCGGTGAAACCAAACAAAAAACGCCAGACAGAAGTCATTTCTATATGGTCAAGATGAACGCTCTGCCAGACAGAACCCCTCGCCCACACGCACATCAGCACATACATAAACACACATATACACACAGCCAGACAGACACTAAAGACTGCCAAATGTCAGCTGAGATCTGGGGCATTGGCTTGCAGGCATGTCCCAAATGCCCATTTGGCCAGATGAGGTCCTCCAGTGGAGCATGTGGTTACCATGGTGACCCCACTAAAAAGGCATGAAGAGGAAAGAATTCCCCCTGGAGTGTGTGTGTGGGGGGGGGGGGGGGCGGTCCTAAGATGAAACATGCACTGAGAGTGGGCTGTTTTTATGCTTGTTTGACTTGGGTTTTTATTGTGCATTCACAGCAACCAAGTGAGTTCCAGAGGCTTTATAGCACCGATAATTACAGAAGCAGATTGACTTCCTTTGTTTCTGAAAATGGATAAATGAGTCTATAATTCTGAAAGCCATGAATTCAGATGTGTATATTATGTGTATATTATTTTGTATTATTGTATATTTTCTGTATATTATTATATATTATGTATATATTATTGTATATTATTATGTGTAGGTTATTGTATATTATGTTTAGGTTATTGTATATTGTGTGTATATTATTGTAAATTATGTGTATATTATTGTATATTATGTGTATACTGTGTATATTATGTGTATATTAGTGTATATTATGTGTATACTGTGCATATTATGTGTATATTATTGTATATTATGTGTATATTATTGAATATTATTGTGTATTATGGGTATATTATTGTGTATTATGGGTATATTATTGTATATTATGTGTATATTATTGTATATTATGTGTATATTATTGGGTATTATGTGTATATTAAGCGCCTATCAACATGTGCATACACTCACAGATGTATCCTTTATGTATTATTTTGGGGGAATGTAAACCCTAATGCATTTTCAAAACAAAGCAATTCAACCAGAAATGCACATGATCCAATAAAGGGCAGTACTCTACATGTAAACAGCTCTTTAAACAACATAATTGGTCCAGTAACACAGTTCAATCAACTACCATTTTCAGTCTCTTTTCTGATTCTGTACACAAAAGGCTCAACGTGATCGTAATAATTAAAATGAAATAACATTTTACGTTAATATGTTTTTCTGAACAACATAGATTTTTTTATGTGTCTGACGTATAATTGCTGTTCTGTGCCGTCTTGTTCACCGTAAATCACCATCTTTAAATAAACTTTATAGGGCAGTGATGGAAGGCCAGTGTGACCTCGAGGAACAATGGTGTGTGCTAAGTGCTAGACCTTCCCTGCTGTAGGAGGGAGAAGAATTTGAAATAAACACAGTGACTTGTAGTAAATCTGGGCTGAGAGGCACAGATTTATGGTTGTCTGAAACCTTGTTAAGAGACTGGAATGGACCCTCTTCTTCCTCAAACGTCTGAAAACGCCCAGAGGGCCAGGAGCTGCTGTTTCTCATTTTCTGTCAATCAAATCACAAAGAAACATAGAACTAGCTGGAGCCAAGGGGCAGCTCGGCCTTATGGCCCTGTAACCAGATAACAAGAAATAATATGGTTACATGGTAGGAATCTCTTTAAAGAGTCATTCTGTAACCAGCCATTCTATAACCAGCCATTCTGAAACCAGCCATTCTATAACCAGTCATTCTGTAACAAGTCATTCTGTACCAAGTCATTCTGAAACCAGCCATTCTATAACCAGTCATCCTATAACCAGTCATTCTGTACCAAGTCATTCTATAACCAGTCATTCTGTACCAAGTCATTCTATAACCAGTCATTCTGTAACCAGTCATTCTATAACCACTCATTCTATAACCAGTCATTCTGTACCAAGTAATTCTTTAACCAGCCATTCTATAACCAGTCATTCTGTAACCAGTCATTCTGTACCAAGTCATTCTGTAACCAGCCATTCTATAACCAGTCATTCTGTACCAAGTCATTCTGTAACCAGTCATTCTGTAAACAGTCATTCTGTAACCAGTCATTCTTTAACCAGGCATTCTGCAACCAGTCATTCTATAACCACTCATTCTATAACCAGTCATTCTGTACCAAGTCATTCTGTAACCAGTCATTCTATAACCAGCCATTCTGTAACCAGTCATTCTGAAACCAGTCATTCTGTAACCAGTCATTCTTTAACCAGGCATTCAGCAACCAGTCATTCTATAACCAGTCATTCTGTACCAAGTCATTCTGTAACCAGTCATTCTATAACCAGCCATTCTGTAACCAGTCATTCTGAAACCAGTCATTCTATAACCAGTCATTCTGTAACCAGTCATTCTATAACCAGGCATTCTGTAACCAGCCATTCTATAAACAGGCATTCTATAACCAGTCATTCTGTACCAAGTCATTCTGTAACCAGTCATTCTACAAACAGTCATTCTGTACCAAGTCATTCTGTAACCAGTCATTCTATAAACAGTCATTCTGTAACCAATCATTCTGTAACCAGCCATTCTATAACCAGCCATTCTGTAACCAGCCATTCTGAAACCAGCCATTCTATAACCAGTCATTCTGTAACCAGTCATTCTATAACCAGTCATTCTATAACCAGTCATTCTGTAACCAGTCATTCTATAACCAGCCATTCTGTAACCAGTCATTCTGTAACCAGTCATTCTGTATCCAGCCATTCTGTAACCAGTCATTCTGTAACCAGTCATTCTGTATCCAGCCATTCTACAACCAGTCATTCTGTAACCAGTCATTCTGTAACCAGTCATTCTATAACCAGTCATTCTATAACCAGTCATTCTATAACCAGTCATTCTGTAACCAGTCATTCTGTACCAAGTAATTCTGTAACCAGTCATTCTATAACCAGTCATTCTAAACCAGTCATTCTGTAACCAGTCATTCTGTAACCAGTCATTCTGTATCCAGCCATTCTATAACCAGTCATTCTGTACCAAGTCATTCTGTAACCAGTCATTCTATAACCAGCCATTCTGTAACCAGTCATTCTGAAACCAGTCATTCTATAACCAGTCATTCTGTAACCAGTCATTCTTTAACCAGGCATTCTGTAACCAGCCATTCTATAAACAGGCATTCTATAACCAGTCATTCTGTACCAAGTCATTCTGTAACCAGTCATTCTACAAACAGTCATTCTGTACCAAGTCATTCTGTAACCAGTCATTCTATAAACAGTCATTCTAAAACCAATCATTCTGTAACCAGCCATTCTATAACCAGCCATTCTGTAACCAGCCATTCTGAAACCAGTCATTCTATAACCAGTCATTCTGTAACCAGTCATTCTGTAACCAGTCATTCTATAACCAGTCATTCTATAACCAGTCATTCTGTAACCAGTCATTCTGTAACCAGTCATTCTGTAACCAGTCATTCTGTACCAAGTCATTCTGTAACCAGTCATTCTGTAACCAGTCATTCTGTATCCAGCCATTCTATAACCAGTCATTCTGTAACCAATCATTCTATAACCAGTCATTCTGTAACCAGTCATTCTATAACCAGCCATTCTATAACCAGTCATTCTGTAACCAGCCATTCTATAACCAGTCATTCTATAACCAGTCATTCTATAACCAGTCATTCTGTAACCAGTCATTCTGTAACCAGTCATTCTATAACCAGTCATTCTGTAACCAGTCATTCTATAACCAGCCATTCTGTAACCAGTCATTCTGTAACCAGCCATTCTATAACCAGCCATTCTGTAACCAGTCATTCTGTAACCAGCCATTCTATAACCAGTCATTCTGTAACCAGTCATTCTGTAACCAGTCATTCTGTAACCAGGCATTCTATAACCAGCCATTCTGTAACCAGTCATTCTGTAACCAGCCATTCTATAACCAATCATTCTGTAACCAGTCATTCTGTAACCAGTCATTCTGTAACCAGTCATTCTATAACCAGTCATTCTGTAACCAGTCATTCTATAACCAGTCATTCTGTACCAAGTCATTCTGTAACCAGTCATTCTGTACCAAGTCATTCTGTAACCAGTCATTCTGTAACCAGTCATTCTATAACCAGTCATTCTGTAACCAATCATTCTGTAACCAGGCATTCTATAACCAGTCATTCTATAACCAGTCATTCTGTAACCAGTCATTCTATAACCAGTCATTCTGTAACAAGTCATTCTGTACCAAGTCATTCTGTAACCAGTCATTCTGTAACCAGTCATTCTATAACCAGCCATTCTATAACCAGCCATTCTGTAACCAGTCATTCTGTAACCAATCATTCTATAACCAGCCATTCTATAACCAGTCATTCTGTAACCAGTCATTCTGTAACCAGTCATTCTGTAACCAGTCATTCTATAACCAGCCATTCTATAACCAGCCATTCTGTACCAAGTCATTCTGTAACCAATCATTCTGTAACCAGTCATTCTGTAACCAGTTATTCTGTAACCAGTCATTCTGTAACCAGTCATTCTGTAACCAGTCATTCTGTAACCAATCAATCTGTAACCAGTCATTCTGTAACCAGTCATTCTATAACCAGTCATTCTATAACCAGTCATTCTGTACCAAGTCATTCTGTAACCAGTCATTCTGTACCAAGTCATTCTGTAACCAGTCATTCTGTAACCAGTCATTCTGTAACCAGCCATTCTATAACCAGTCATTCTGTAACCAGCCATTCTGTACCAAGTCATTCTGTAACCAATCATTCTGTAACCAGTCATTCTGTAACCAGTCATTCTGTATCCAGTCATTCTATAACCAGTCATTCTGTACCAAGTCATTCTGTAACCAGTCATTCTGTACCAAGTCATTCTGTAACCAGTCATTCTGTAACCAGTCATTCTGTAACCAGCCATTCTATAACCAGTCATTCTGTAACCAGCCATTCTGTAACCAGTCATTCTGTAACCAGTCATTCTGTAACCAGCCATTCTATAACCAGTCATTCTGTAACCAGGCATTCTATAACCAGTCATTCTGTACCAAGTCATTCTGTAACCAATCATTCTGTAACCAGTCATTCTGTAACCAGTCATTCTGTAACCAGTCATTCTGTAACCAGCCATTCTATAACCAGTCATTCTATAACCAGTCATTCAATAACCAGCCATTCTATAACCAGCCATTCTGTAACCAGTCATTCTGTAACCAATCATTCTATAACCAGTCATTCTGTAACCAGTCATTCTGTAACCAGTCATTCTGTAACCAGTCATTCTATAACCAGTCATTCTGTAACCAGCCATTCTGTACCAAGTCATTCTGTAACCAATCATTCTTTAACCAGTCATTCTGTAACCAGTCATTTTGTAACCAGTCATTCTATAACCAGTCATTCTGTAACCAGGCATTCTATAACCAGCCATTCTATAACCAGTCATTCTATAACCAGTCATTCTAGAACCAATCATTCTGTAACCAGTCATTCTGTAACCAGCCATTCTATAACCAGTCATTCTATTACCAGTCATTCTGTAACCAGTCATTCTGTAACCAGGCATTCTATAACCAGTCATTCTATAACCAGCCATTCTATAACCAGTCATTCTGTAACCAGTCATTCTGTAACCAGCCATTCTATAACCAGGCATTCTGTGACCAGTCATTCTGTAACCAGGCATTCTGTATCCAGTCATTCTGTACCAAGTCATTCTGTAACCAGTCATTCTGTAACCAGTCATTCTGTACCAAGTCATTCTGTAACCAGGCATTCTATAACCAGCCATTCTATAACCAGCCATTCTGTAACAAGTCATTAACCGGTCATTCTAAACCAAGTCATTCTGTAACCAGTCATTCTGTAACCAGGCATTCTATAACCAGCCATTACGTAACCAGTCATTCTGTAACCAGTCATTCTGTAACCAGTCATTCTGTAACCAGGCATTCTGTACCAAGTCATTCTGTAACCAGGCATTCTGTAACCAGGCATTCTGTACCAAGTCATTCTATAACCAGCCATTCTATAACCAGGAGGACATTTTCTTTCCTGTTGCCATGGAGAATAGAACAGGTGTGAGATTGTTTTGGTGATCGTGATCATGGTCATGTTGTGCATCCCTGCTCTGCGAGAGAGTGGGTGGGGACGCTTGGACGGATGGAAATATGATGGACGGGAAGGTTAGTTTAGGAAGTTCCGTGGGTAAGTAGGCGGATAGAGAGAGAGGTAATGAGGATGGGAGGAAGGGAGTGAGGAAGATTAAAAGGAAGCGACTACATGTGGATGATGGGGTACCACTGCATGCTGTTTCTACTCACTGATTTAAAATGACAAATCAAATATAATCAAATTGTGAGTGTCACATGCGCTGAATATAACAGGTATAGATAGTGTTACAACTTCCGCCGAAGTCGGTCCCTCTCCTTGTTCGGGCGGTGTTCGGCGGTCGACGTCACCGACCTTCTAGCCATCGCTGATCCATTTTTCATTTTCCATTGGTTTTGTCTTGTCTTCCATCACACCTGGTTCCAATCTCATCAATTACATGTTGTGTATTTAACCCTCTGTTTCCCCTCATCTCCTTGTCGGTGATTGTTTGTTGTATGTATTGGTGTAAGTTATGTTCTGGTGTGTGACGGGTTTTGCACCCTCTTATTTTATTTTGTATATTTTGGTTTTTAGGAGTTTTTGTATTTTCATTAAACTGCTCCATTTATACCAAGTTCACTCTCCTGCGGCTGACTTCCCTGCCACCAGCACGCACCCATTACAGATAGACCTTACCGTGAAATGCTGACTTACAAGCCCTTAACCAACAATGCAGCTCAAGAAATAAAGTTAAGAAAATATTTACTAAATAAACCAAAGTTAAAAAGAATACATCAAAAAGTTACACAAGAAAATTACATAACAATAACGAGGCTATATACAGGGGGTACCGATACTGAGTCAATGTGTGGGGGTACACGTTAGTCGAGGTAATTTATACATGTAGGTAGGGGTAAAGTGACTATGCATAGATAATAAACATTGAGTAGCAGCAGTGTAACTACAAAGGGGGAGGGGGGGGGGGGGGGGGGTTCAATGTAAATAGTCCGGGATGCCATTTGATTAATTGTTCAGCAGTCTTATGGCTTGGGGGTAGAAGCTGTTAAGGAGCCTTTTGGACCTAGACTTGGCGCTTCGGTACCGTTTGCCGTGCGGTGGCAGAGAAAACCGTCTATAACTTGGGTGACTGGAATCTTAGACAATTTTTTGGGCTTTCCTCTGACACTGTCTAGTATATATGTCCTGGATGGCAGAAAGCTTTCCTCAGTGATGTACTGGGTCGTACACACTGCCCTCTGTAGCGCCTTACGGTAAGATGCCGAGCAGTTGCCATACCAGGCGGTGATGCAATCGGTCAGGATGCTCTCGATGGTGCAGCTGTAGACATTTTTGAGTATCTGGGGACCCATGTCAAAACTTTTCAGTCTCCTGAGGGGGAAAAGGTGTTGTCGTGACCTCTTCACAACTGTCTTGATGTGTTTGGACCATGATAGTTTGTTGGTGATGTGGACACCAAGGAACTTGAAACTCTCGACCCGCTCCACAACAGCCCAATGGGGGCCTGTTGGCCCTCCTTTTCCTATAGTCCACAATCAGCTCCTTTGTCTTGCTCAGTCAAAAACAAAAAACTCCGGGGAACAAACTGAGCAGCACACAGATATAGATGGTCAATCAACACAATAATGGAGTCCAGGTGAGTCCAATATTGCGCAAATGCGCGTAATGATGGTGACAGGTGTGCTTAATGATGGGCCGCCTGGCGCCCTCGAGCGCCAGAGACGGGGAGCGGGAGTAGGCGTGACATGCTTATGGCCTTATAAAGCTCGTTGAGTGCGGTCTTAGTGCCAGCATTGGTTTGTGGTGGTAAATACACGGCTACGAGTAATATAGATGAGAACTCTCTTGGTTGATAGTGTGGTCTAGAGCTTATCATGAGGTATTCTACCTCAGGCGAGCAATACCTTGAGACTTCTTTAATATTGGACATCGCGCACCATCCGTTATTTACAAATAGACACACACACCCTGCCCCTCGTGTTACCAGACGTGCCGATGCACGGAAAACCCAGTCAGCTCTATATTATCCATGTCGTCGTTCAGCCACGACTCAGTGAAACATAAGATATTACAGTTTTTCATGTCCCGTTGGTTGGACAGTCTTAAACGTAGATCGTCCAGTTTATTTTCCAATTATTATTATTGGCACGTTGGCTAATAATACAGAGGGTACTGGTGGTTTACCTACTCGGCGGCAAGTTCTTCCTGTGTCTCCAGTCCATCTCCTGTGTCTCCAGTCCGTCTCTTGTGTCTCCAGTCCATCTACTGTGTCTCCAGTCCATCTCCTGTATCTCCAGTCTGTCTCCTGTGTCTCCAGTCCATCTCTTGTGTCTCCAGTCCATCTCCTGTATCTCTAGTCTGTCTCCTGTGTCTCCAGTCCATCTCTTGTGTCTCCAGTCCATCTCTTGTGTCTCCAGTCCATCTCTTGTGTCTCCAGTCCATCTCTTGTGTCTCCCGTCCATCTCCTGTGTCTCCAGTCCATCTCCTGTGTCTCCAGTCCATCTCTTCTGTCTCCAGTCCATCTCCTGTATCTCCAGTCCATCTACTGTGTCTCCAGTCCATCTCCTGTATCTCCAGTCCATCTACTGTGTCTCCAGTCCATCTCCTGTATCTCCAGTCCATCTACTGTGTCTCCAGTCCATCTCCTGTGTCTCCAGTCCATCTACTGTGTCTCAAGTCCATTTCCTGTATCTCCAGTCCATCTACTGTGTCTCCAGTCCATTTCCTGTATCTCCAATCCATCTACTGTGTCTCCAGTCCATCTCCCGTGTCTCCAGTCCATCTCCCGTGTCTCTAGTCCATCTCCTGTGTCTCCAGTCCATCTCCTGTGCCTCCAGTCCATCTCTTGTCTCCAGTCCATCTCTTGTCTCAGGTCCATTTCCTGTGTCTCCAGTCTCTTAGTTGTCTCCTTCCTGTTGATAGCACACCATCTCTATATCTGAGCACGTGCAACCTCACAATACCATGTTAAAACCCAGGGAATGACTTTGGGGAATAGCCCTTCCGTATTTAGGTCATTAAGGTTGTAGATATATATCACATTCATTTCAGAGGATGCTACTTTTTTTATCTCTCCTCTTAAGGATCCAACCCTTTTTTTAAATTTTCGCCTAAAATGACATACCCAAATCTAACTGCCTGTAGCTCAGGACCTGAAGCAAGGATATGCATATTCTTGATACCATTTGAAAATAAACACTTTGAAGTTTGTGGAAATGTGAAAGGAATGTAGGAGAATATAACACATTAGATCTGGTAAAAGATAATACAAAGAAAAAACCAACCGTTAAAAAAATAAAATAAAATTGTATCATCGTTTTTGAAATGCAAGAGAAAGGGCATAATGAATTATCCTAGCCCAGGCACAATTTAGACATTATCCACTAAATGGCAGCACTGTAGGTGCAAAGTTTTAGAACTAGTGAAATTCTGTGAAATCCAGTGAAATCTTGCATATCTATTCAAAATGTTGTATCAAGACTGCCCAAATGTGCCTAATTGTTTCATAATTGTGCACTCTCCTCAAACAATAGCATGGTATTCTTTCACTCTAATAGCTACTGTAAGATGGAAAGTGCAGCTAGATTAACAATTGTATTTTTGTCTCTTACAACCTAATGCAAATCACATTAGCCAATGTTAGCTCAACCGTCCCGCGGACGGGATACCGATCCTGATTAACACAGATATGTTTTGGACCATTATTTACCAGGTTAGTTGACTGAGAACATTCTCTTTTACAGCAATGACCTGGGGAAGATAGAGCCTATGCAAGCTCGTTGGAGGTTCAGTAGAGAGGTCACATTTCAGACTAGGGTTAAGTGTTCCATAAAGCAGTGTAGTCCTGTGTCTTGGTGGCAGTGATCTGATGCAGGGAAACGCTCCATTTCAGCAGAGACTTACATCTCAGTCAGTCTACTGAAGCTAGCAAACCTTGTTTCTCAGCTGACCCTTTAGGTGGGAGTTACAGTAACAAGCTATGGAGCCTTGACCCCAGCAGCATCTCTAAGCCATTAATCTACTGTTCCACCCAGGAGGGGACTTGAGGGAGATATATGATGACTCTATCAGCAGATGGAGGGGATGGACAACAAGGATACAGAGGGATGAGAATGAGAGATGATGAAGCACAAATTCAACCACTGTGGAGAAATGGTTCTGGGCAGATAGTACAATGCTCCCGAGTGACGCAGCGGTCTAAGGCACTGCATCTCAGCGCAAGAGGTGTCACTACAGTCCCTGGTTTGAATCCAGGCTGCATCACATCCAGCAGTGATTGGGAGTCCCATAGGGCGGCGCACAATTGGTCCAGCGTTGTCCGGGTTTGGCCGGGGTAGGCCGTCATTGTAAATAAGAATTTGTTCTTAACTGACTTGCCAAGTTAAATAAAGGTTAAATAAATGTAAAAAAAAAACAGTACAATGCAGTAACAATTATGTTATGTCAGAAGGTCAGCCTTTTTCCTTCAACTGACAAGTATTCTGTGAGAGGGAGGAGTCATAAAGTGGTCATAAAGGAGTCATAAAGGAGTCATAAAGGCTGTCAGGAGTCATAAAGGATGCAAGGTTATTTTACGACATGGTGCTATTGTCTGAGGTGGGAATTGAGAGCAGGGTAATTTCACCACTACTCTTTTTGTGAGTGCTGTCTTTCTTTCTCTCTCTCTCTCTCTCTCTCTCTCTCTCCTCTCTCTGTCTGTCTGTCTGTCTGTCTGTCTGTCTGTCTGTCTGTCTGTCTGTCTGTCTGTCTGTCCCCCCCCCCTTCAATTAAATTAAATTCAATTTCAATTGAAGGGCTTTATTGGCATGGTAAACATTTGTTTACATTGCCAAAGCAAGTGAAACTGATAATAAACAAAAGTGAAATAAACAATAAAAATAAACAGTAAACATTACACTACAAAAGTTCCAAAGGAATAAAGACATTTGAAAAGTCACTTTATGTCTATATACAGTGTTGGAACGATGTACAAGTAGTTAAAGTACAAAGGGGAAAATAAATAAACATAAATATGGGTTGTATTTACAATGGTGTTTGTTCTTCACTGATTGTTCTTTTCTTGTTGCAACAGGTCACAAATCCTGCTGCTGTGATGGCACACTGTGGTATTTCACCTAATAGATATAGGATTTTATCTCTCTTTCTTGCTCTTTGTCTCTCTGTGTGTGTGTGTCACTCTCTCTCTCTCCCTCTCTCTGTCTCTCTCTGTCTCTCTCTCTCTCCCTCTCTGTCTCTGTCTCTCTCTCCTCTCTCTCCCTCTCTCTGTCTCTCTCTGTCTCTCTCTCTCTCTCTCTCTCCCTCTCTGTCTCTCTCTCTGTCTCTCTCTGTCTCTCTCTCTCTCCCTCTCTGTCTCTCTCTCTCCCTCTCTGTCTCTCTCTCTCTCCCTCTCTGTCTCTCTCTCTGTCTCTCTCTGTCTCTCTCTCTCTCCCTCTCTGTCTCTATCTCTCTCCCTCTCTGTCTCTCTCTCTCTCTCTCTGTCTCTCTCTCTCCCTTTCTCTGTCTCTCTCTGTCTCTCTCTCTCTCCCTCTCTGTCTCTCTCTCTCTCTCTCTCTGTCTCTCTCTCTCTCTCTCTCTCTCTGTCTCTCTCTCTGTCTCTCTCTGTCTCTCTCTCTCTCTCTTGCTCTGTATCTATGTACTGTTGCCTCATCGTTCAGACCCTGGGCATGAAGAAAAACTGAGGGGAAAACAAAAAAATGTTATCACCCTTTTGAAATGTTAAGTCGTTTTTTTCTGTATACAAAACAACTTATCTCTGTGTGTGTTGTATGTGTGTGTGCGTGTGCCCGTACTTGTATGCGCGCGCGAGTGTGTGTGTGTGTGTGTGTGTGTGCGTGCGTGCGTGCGTATACAGTATGTGGACGGATGGGGACTGAGAGGTACTTGGTGACAACAATAATTTTATTAACTTAATTAGCCTTGAAGATCAAACAGCCAGGAGCGCATTATAAATCCAGATTTTTATTTCCCTTCAGAAACAATTAAGACTATCTGATGTCTGTACAACCATGCCATCTGGCTCGCTGTGGGGGGGTCTGCGATGTAGCAGTGCACATATCACTTATTACAAATGATCTTTGTTTTCAGGAACAAAGATCTGTGATCACCGGTTCAGAACAGTGATGGATTATCTTTGTTGTAAAAATCTTTAACAAGAGCAAGGTATTGTGTTTGAAGAAAAATGTACACAGAAGAATCTCATTCCAGAGCTAACATATGGTTGTTGGAGTAAATGTACCACGGCAGGACCGGTGTCATGCATGTGAGCTTTGTGAGGAGTTATTTCCCTTCTTTCTAAGTAAGGAGACGTAAATTACTTTTCCCCCAAGACCAGCTATTAAAGCTGCTAGCTGGACTTCCAATGTGAGGTAGCAGACGCTCTCTCGGTCTAAACCAATTTTGATATTATATTGCCACCTAGTGGTGCAGCATGACAATGCAGTATTCTAACTAAGTGCAGCACATCCGGTTGATTTTAGGTGAACTGGAGGATAACTGAAGGTTTTGGGAGGAGCTAGTCAATTTAAATTAGAACTTAAACAAACATTAGACCAATACTCTTGCGATGAACAATACAGTAGGACAACAGATGGTTTATTTTAAGATGTAGGCATGACATGATAGTCAGATACCTCAGTGAGCTCAGATACCTCAGTGGGCTCAGACACCTCAATGGGCTCAGACACCTCAGTGGGCTCAGACACCTCAATGGGCTCAGACACCTCAATGGGCTCAGACACCTCAATGGGCTCAGACACCTCAGTGGGCTCAGACACCTCAATGGGCTCAGACACCTCAATGGGCTCAGACACCTCAATGGGCTCAGACACCTCAATGGGCTCAGACACCTCAGTGGGCTCAGACACCTCAATGGGCTCAGACACCTCAGTGGACTCAGACACCTCAATGGGCCCCTCTGACTTGCAGTTAGTTTCCTTAGCATATGACAATAAATATGGACCATACTGCACATTGATCAATCACTACAGATGAACAGAGAAAGTATAGAAATTGGACACTAATAAAAATGCATAGACTAAATATGCCTAAAATACATTGAGAATCTTCTAAGAAAAATAGTTTTCTTGAATAATCTTCATCCTCAAACCACTGTAATATTGTTTCCCCTCTAGTTTGGGATGGGGGCATAGTGATCACACTTAGGACCAGTCAGGTGTTTGTCACAAGTTAATGTGCAGGAGAATGAGAAAGTACCATGGTTCAGTCCACAGTGATGATAATGGTTCCCATGCTGTCTGTTTATAATGTACCCACCCAGGTGGTCATCGTCATTTAGATCCTTCTCCCATACCTGGAGCATTAGATGGTGATGGGTATTTACATTGCCAAAGTGGATCATAGGTAGTACACCAGTGGGTCTGTATTGATTTCCACGCCACAGTTTGACGTAACCCTCTGGTTCGGCCCACCCATTACCCCTTATACTGAACCCACGGTCCACAAAGACAGTCAGTCTGCCTCTCCCTACCAACAGAGGGCAGCAATCAGGAGACAGGTTGGGAGAACTCACCCCACAAGGTGTCTGTTCTGTCTTGTTTTTCTCAATGCCATTATCTATCACATTCTGACTAATAGCTGTTAGTAGATTATCTCTCACCTTAGTGTCATGAACCAAGTCATGCAGAGGGAGAACAGTGAAGGATAGAATGTCTGGGGTCCTTTGTAGACTATTCAGCCATTTTTTAAAGCCTTCAGAGTCTGGTTTGGTCATGGAAACCTCACCCATCCAGCCCTCCCCACCCGTCACTTCAGTGCTGTGGCTCAGGAAACCCTTGTCATAACCTGTAATACTGTCTTCATTATTAAAGACCTTTGAACACTGCCCACTCAACACATTTAACAACCCCATGCCATCAGACAACCCCATACAAAGACATGTCTGCACCTGGGACACAGAGACCTGGTTCAGGGTGGCCAAGCAGGTGCGGATTCCAGTCACCCTCTTCATCCTCCCCCCAAGGTCCACCAGGTGAATGTAGTGGGTTCCATAAGTGTCAATGAACTGCTGGTACGGCTCAATGCGGTTGGACGTGTACTCCTTTGGGAGAGAAACTATGTCCCGCTGGTGTGTCTACTGGAATCTAGGAAATGGAAAAGAGCAAGGGTACTGTGAGGGTGGGTGGTGTTGACAGGGTACTATGAGGGTGGGTGTGGTTGACATGGTACTTTGAGGGTGGATGGTGTTGATAGAGTACTATGAGGGTGGGTGGTGTTGACAGGGTACTATGAGGGTGGGTGGTGTTGACAGGGTACTATGAGGGTGGGTGGTGTTGACAGGGTACTATGAGGGTGGGTGGTGTTGACAGGGTACTATGAGGGTGGGTGTGGTTGACATGGTACTTTGAGGGTGGATGGTGTTGACAGAGTACTGTGAGGGTGGGTGGTGTTGACAGGGTACTGTGAATGTGGGTGGTGTTGACAGGGTACTATGAGGGCGGGTGGTGTTGACAGGGTACTGTGAGGGTGGATGGTGTTGACAGGGTACTGTGAGGGAGGGTGGTGTTGACAGGGTACTGTGAGGGTGGGTGGTGTTGACAGGGTACTGTGAGGGTGGGTGGTGTTGACAGGGTACTGTGAATGTGGGTGGTGTTGACAGGGTACTGTGAAGGTGGGTGGTGTTGACAGGGACTGTGAGGGTGGGTGGTGTTGACAGGTTACTGTGAGGGTGGGTGTTGTTGACAGGTTAATGTGAGGGTGGGTGGTGTTGACATGGTACTGTGAGGGTGGGTGGTGATGACAGGGTTCTGTGAAGGTGGGTGTTGTTGACAGGGTACTGTGAATGTGGGTGGTGTTGACAGGGTTCTGTGAAGGTGGGTGGTGTTGACAGGGTTCTGTGAAGGTGGGTGGTGTTGACAGGGTTCTGTGAAGGTGGGTGGTGTTGACAGGGATGGTTGTTTTTGTTAGCTATGAAGAAATGTGAAAATTCTCTATGAATTATATTGCACTGGTAGGCCTCGTCAGGTACTGTCAATTTACATTCAGTTTTTTAATAATCTTGTCATACAGTTTATGTGCATGAGTTACACTGATCACAAACTGATCCTTCAGACATGACCTGACCTGTAGTGAGAGCAGGCAAACTGGTGGAAGGTGAAGGAGGACTTGTCTGCCTTGAAGTACGAGGATGCAGCACTTTGCTGCCTGCCAGCTGCAACCCTATGTCCTTCAGGTTGAGCCCCACCTTCCAGTCATTCCGTATTATAGAGGTGGAGCTCTGTTCAAGAGAACGGACAGATGTAAATGAGGAGCAGTGAATGTCCTTCCTACAGTTGTTTTGGGATTGCCAGTCCACCATGTAGAGAGGGAGTTTCTGCAGTTGACTTCTCATAAATGGTTTATTACATACAGTGCATGAGTTAGTAGTTGGGCTCCCGACTGGCGCAGCGGTCGAAGGCACTGCATCTCAGTGCTAGAGGCATCACTACAGACCCTGGTTTGATTCCAGGCCGTATCACAACCGGCCGTGATTGGGAGTCCCATAGGGCGGCGCACAATTGGCCTAGCGTCGTCCGGGTTAGAGTTTGCTAGGCCGTCATTGTAAATAAGAATTTGTTCTTAACTGACTTGCCAAGTTAAATGAAGGTTAATAAGTAGTTATAAACATCAAGCACATAGGCCCCTTTGCGCTGCAGTGTCACCACATCATAGCCCTCCCTAGCTAGTTTGTAGCCAGGCACAAAGAGAAGAGAATTACTTTATTTTGGGGTCCCTGGGTGACAGGTGAACACTCCATCCAGGTGAGAGAGAGCCAAGAGACCCAGGAACACCAGGTGAGACAGGGGAGAGAGGAGGATTGATGCTGTTATTGTTGTCACTTATGATTGGTCAATCTAGAAGAGAGGATTTAATAACTAAGGTGATGGATTCTGTGTGGGAATGTCGAAATGGTACAAACAACTTTGTTGGAAAAGTACCAGAACTGCAGAATTATAACAAATGTGAATATGTACAGTCTAGAAAATGACAGTTCATTTCGTAGTCAATACACTAACATTAGTTCAAAATGTATTTCATTTTGAAAAACATGTTGTTTGGATCCTGGATGCTGATGGGACGAGCGGCATTCCAAACCGTGCTGTATTGGCTGTCACAGACACACCTATGACTTGCAACAGCTCCATCTGAAACGCATCACTTCGCCTCGATAAGAATACCATGTTCATGTTGCTATCCGAATCATCTCTTGTCATCTCAACTCACACATTATTTTCCCTTGCTTCCAGCCTAGCATTTAGTTTGGTACAGCAGGGTTAATATAAGCCCAGCATTTAGTTTGGTACAGCGGGGTTAATATAAGCCTAGCATTTAGTTTGGTACAACTCGGTTAATATAAGCCTGGCATTTAGTTAATATAAGCCTAGCATTTAGTTTGGTACATCGGGGTTAATATAAGCCTAGCATTTAGTTTGGTACAGCAGGGTTAATATAAGCCTAGCATTTAGTTTGGTACAGCGGGGTTAATATAAGCCTAGCATTTAGTTTGGTACAGCAGGGTTAATATAAGCCTAGCATTTAGTTTGGTACAGCGGGGTTAATATAACCCTAGCATTTAGTTTGGTACAGCAGGGTTAATATAAGCCTAGCATTTAGTTAGGTACAGCGGGGTTAATATAAGCCTAGCATTTAGTTTGGTACAGCAGGGTTAATATAAGCCTAGCATTTAGTTTGGTACAGCGGGGTTAATATAAGCCTAGCATTAAGTTTGGTACAGCGGGGTTAATATAAGCCTAGCATTTAGTTTGGTACAGCGAGGTTAATATAAGCCTAGCATTTAGTTTGGTACAGCGGGGTTAATATAAGCCTGGCATTTAGTTTGGTACAGCGGGGTTAATATAAGCCTGGCATTTAGTTTGGTACAGCGGGGTTAATATAAGCCTGGCATTTAGTTTGGTACAGCGGGGTTAATATAAGCCTAGCATTTAGTTTGGTACAGTGGGGTTAATATAAGCCTAGCATTTAGTTTGGTACAGCAGGGTTAATATAAGCCTAGCATTTAGTTTGGTACAGGAGGGTTATTAATATAAGCCTAGCATTTAGTTTGGTACAGCGGGGTTAATATAAGCCTAGCATTTAGTTTGGTACAGCGGGGTTAATATAAGCCTAGCTGTCTGCTTGTCTGACGTTGATCTCTGTAGTACCATACACATAGCTAACCGTGCCCAAACGAGACGAGACAAATGTGAGCCAGTCGAAATCACGCATCAACATTGTAATCAAGTAAATGCCAAAATATAAAATGCTCAAGCAAACGAAAATGCATGTCATCCATAGCGTTGGTGACTGTAACTATGATACTGGCAACAATTGAATTACGATTTTTTTTCAACGGGTGTTGAGCGTTCGTAAATTAATCAGTTATTCTGCGCTCTGGCACACTCTGAATGTCAAGGCAAACAACATGGTTGTCTGTTTCTCCTTTCATTTTGTTGGCCACGCTCCAAAATGCTGGACAAAACGTCCAGGCAGGGCCTCCAAGTCCGCAGCCAGCCGGCCAGCCACAGACACCTATCCTACTATGTGCTCCACACTTGTTTCTATACTCTGTCTCTCTCTACTCATAGATGAAACCCCTCCCCAATGCAACGCAGTCAAAAACATAATGTACAAACACACAAGCCATATAGTTTAGAAACAGACAGCGACAAGGCTACTTTTTCCTGTAGATTTAAATATCAATACATTTCCCACAGTGTTGTCTGCTCGTGTAGAGCCTGTTTTTCCATCAATAACTAGGGTACACTCAATTGATCACTAATTTTGAAGCGGGCCAATTTAAAGTACATAACAGGGTTTCAGAAGTGCTTCAACCAGTGGCGGTTCTAGACCATTTCAACTGGGGGGGCCAAGCTGGGGCCAGTTGTACTGTTAGAGGGGCCAGTTACATTAGACGTTATTGTTGTCATATCGTTTTCTTCACTGCATTGCAGGCATTAGCAGGCAAAAGACCATGTTCATATTCATCATCGTTGCCACTGTCTAATACGGATGTAAAAAAAAGAACACAAATTAGTTTTGGAAAAATTATTTCATACTACACATTTAGGGGGACCACAAGGGGGTCCATAATGGTTGTCACAGGGGCACTGCCACTCCTGCTCCCCCCCCCCCCCTTCAACCTCATCAAATGTAAGGGTGTGCTCGTAAATTCCATCTGGAGTGCCAGAGTGTGATCAGAGTGCATTCTGGCTGTTTGTAAATTCATCCGTTATTCTGTCCTCTGGCACCTTCAGACGAGAGTGCTCTGAAATCGGAGTAGATAGCCAGAGAACATGTACGAACGCACCCATAATGAATGGTGTCCAGACGAGACGAGACAACTTTTTTTTGAGCCAGTCGAAATCACGCTTCAAACATCGTTATCATGGACATATCCAAGTAAATACCAATAGAAAAAAGTGTACTGTAATTCCAGGTTCAATGTTTGACGTGACTGAGTTAGCTGAAGTTGGCTAGCTAGCTAGCAAGTGACAATAACGTTATTCAGGTCTTTTGCATAGCAACTATGCAAAATGAATTAAAGACTGGGTCGTGTCTGTAGCAACATGACCAAAATAACCAACAACCTGATTTTTGTCCGGACTATATTTTCTGGTGGAAGAAGTCAATTGCATTGTTTGACTTATCACAATAGCGTTTTAATGAAAACATGTAATTTATTGTTATTTTATTTGAATATGTTGCTAAAAGTTTCATTTAAGCATGATAATGCCCTATAAACTGATGTTTGAGGGATATATTTGCACGGGTGTTGCAAAACGTGCCAATATATCCTGAAAACATCAGTTTATCGGGCGTTATCATTTATATACAACTTTTAGATGAAGTTGTAAAGACTGCAAACTAGATGCACTTCGTTTCGTTGTACCTTTTTTTCAACTGACATGTCTTTGTATATATCCATAAAAATGATGCCAGCTGATTAATGATTTCGACTGGCTGATAAACGTTGCCTGTCTGTCTGTCTCGTACCGACACCTACACATACATTACTATGGGACAGCTGGAGATAGAATTTGAATATTGAAACAATATTGCAAATGTCAGAGAGACAGGCAGCAAGGTTTATACAAATCACTGCGGTTGAAAACTAACTGTTAGTCTAAAAGAATTGTGAGATAATGTCTAGATACTTTTTAATAGTGGAGAACAAGTTTGTAATTTGCCTGGCTGGGCTGATGAGACAGTGGATTGCGCAGTCAGATGGAACAGAGTAAATAGGCATTTTAAGGTCATAGATTTTCAAAAAGTCTTCATAAAATTATCTATTTTTCCGCTCTCTTATATAATACGAATATGAAAGTACTAAACACATTAGGCTAAAGGTCCATCAGAAAACATTGTGTAACTTGATATTCTCATTGATAATAATGTCTTCCTCATGGTTTTTGAAATATATGATACATAGCCTAAATATTAGAAATTATTTAGCTCTACTCTTATCTCATCATTACAACCCCAAAAACATTAGTTGCAGGGATATATTAGATATTGTTTGTTTACATTTTCAACAAGAACGAGAACCAAAATTGACTAAGATGCTTAATACTTTACTATTATCACAGACGCCTAATCAGAATAAAAACTGCTGCATCATGAGTCCAAAGGGTACATCATCTCATATCTAGTTATAAAGCCAAATCATAAACACAGATTAAAATGAGAAAACATGTCTACTAATGTGAAGGCTATATAAAACTGTTGTCAATATAAAAATGCCACTCCGTAGTACATTTTAGTCATTTAGCATAGCTCTTATTCACAGCGACTTACAGGAGCAATTAGGGTTAAGTGCTTTAATGAATTATTTATTTTTCTACTTGGGCAACAGGGTTGACATGTTACGCTCGACCCGCTCAGTTGACTGTTAGATGTTAAATGTTTATTTTGAAAATATTATTTTAAAAGGAATAGTTTTCCAATTTTAAAATTAGATTTCAGTTACAGAGCTGACCTTAAACCTGAGGGACACATTTAAATGAATCACATCAAGTAAATAATAGTTTTCTGATACGACTTTGTTAAAGCAAATAACTAGGGTTTTACAATGATAGTGAAAATATTCCTATTAGTAAGACAAACATGATTCCTGTAGGCTATCAGTCAAATTGTGTTTAGGATTTGTGCAATGCATATCACTACTACACTATATGCCTAGCCTGTCCTGGCTCAGGTGTTTTAAAACATGCAGAAGAAACAGGAACAGCGGTGTTTCTTCTGGCCTCACAGGGCGAGCACTAGGACCCATTCTTTATCCTACCAATCTTTATACTGGATGGGCTAGTGTTTAAATGTCCACCTTATTAGAAACAATGAAAACATTTAAATACAAATCCCATCAGATTTCCCAAAGAGTCTTGAAGAATATCACTTATAAATGCCCAAATAGGCTTAGTATAACTATTGTAACCCACCAGAACCCAAAATATAAGCTTGTTTTATTTGTAAACAAACATCAATTATAGCTTCAAAACATAGTTAAAACTAAAATGTTGATCCCATGGATGGTCAGTCCTTGCATCATAGTTCTGTCTATGAATTTGAGAGTGGTTACACTTCTCCACTCCCATCCCGCAGCTGTTAACAAAAACAAGTGGCGGTGTCTGAATTGTTATTTTTCAAATCACAGATTGCCCCTTTGCTTTGGCAGAAAATAGAGGTGTATTTGTTATGGTAATACAGAGAAGAAAAAAAAGTTAGATATAAATGTCAAATATATGTGAAATATTATTCCTTCAAATAAAATGTCTTTACTTTGTGCTAAATACAACATTTCATTAAAATACATTTCTCACAGACAGGAAGCACAGCTTGCTCGGATAGGAACCAAGTTGGTAGTTGTTTCCCCAGTTGGGGTCGGTGCTGTCATTGAATGGGCATATCAAAATGGCGGATCAAGAAGTCTCGGTGAGGGAGTTCGTTGCTGTTACAGATGTTGATGAGGAGAGGGCCCGTTTTTTCTTGGAGTCTGCCGGCTGGGATTTGCAGGTACGTACAAGTTGTACTAAATGTGATATTTGATTTTTAACTCACAACGATATACGAATGACAGTAGTTAGCTAGCTGCCAGACTACCACATACTAGCCGGTACTAGATAACTAACGTAGCTAGTTTGTAGCGGTTTGTGCAAGTCACTCTTTCTCACAACAAAAGCTTGAATGACCATTGTTGTCTTATTCCCTAGGACCTATATCTACCAATCAGTTTCCAATGTTTTACTACCACTGTCTAATAGTCTGTTTCATTTAAGGAATGGCTCACTCACTGCGTTCTAGCTATCTGGCTAGCTAGCTTGCTCTAAGACTGGCAGAAAGAATCGTTCAGCATTTTTTTTTTTTTTTATGATTCTTTTTTATTTAACTAGGCAAGTCATTTAATAACAAATTCTTATTTTCAATGATGCCCTAGGAACAGTGGGTTAACTGCCTTGTTCAGGGGCAGAATGACAGACTGTTTACCTTGTCAGCTCTGGGATTCGATCTGCAACCTTTCGGTTACTGGCCCAACGCTCTAACCACTAGGATACCTGTCGCTCCAGTTAGCCTACTTCATAATCATAACTAGCTAACATTCATCTTCATCAAGTGACTGAGATGATAGCTAATTTATCACATTTTCGCATCCTATCTAATTGCTAGTTTAATAACATCCTTTTTAGTTGGCTAACTTTTTTTTTATTTGGCAAGTTCACCATTAAGCTCTAGCAAAGTAGTTAGTGATGAGGTTTAGACTGACTAGACACTGATATCTTGATGTTTTGGTCTGTTTCCTTAGCTTGCCCTGGCCAGTTTCTTTGAAGATGGTCCTGAGGATGACATCGTGACACTTCCTCAGCCAGAGAGTGGTGGATCCTCTGTGCCTCGTCCTACAGGGCCCAGGTACATAACTAACTGACCTCCGTAAATCTGTTGTTAGTCTTGGTATAATTTAGGATAGGCAATATCTAAGTCATTTCAGTGTTTCTCTTGTCAAACTTAAAAAAAAAAAAAATATATATATATATATATCCTATGAAGCATTTCATGTTACATGATTGATGTTGATGGTTATTTTTGTGTGTGTTTCTGTTGTATAAAGGAGTGAAAATAGGGTGACCTCCTTCAGAGATATGATGCATGAGGAAGTAGATGACAGTGATGAGGAGGAAGGGCAAAGGTAGGTCTGACTATACTTCTGTGACTTTGGGGTATTTTCAATGAATTTCACATTGCATGTAGTCTATGTGCATTTTGGACAGAGTGTAGTGACACTCCTAGGTCCCAGATCTGTTTGTGTTTTTGCCTACTCCATTGTCAAGCCAAACAGCATGACAATTCCATGAGGAGTTGGCAAGAGAGCAGAAACACAGAAACCTACTGGTACCCAGGCTAGTGAGCCTCCAGAATGTTTCTGTATTCAGTTCTCTGTAGGCTGGTATTGCTTTCTGCTGCATCAACAGATTCTTCTGGGTGGGGTTGGGTCCCTGTGTTATTGTTTTCATCGTCCACATAATCGCAGCACTGGTGTTGTAACCAGAAGCTTGGACAGGATCCAAAATCCAGGTTGTGTTGTTTCCCCTCTTCAATGGCCACATCCTCCCTCGGCTTCCCTCCAGGTTCTTTGCTGGGGGCTCTGAACGCAGTGGGCAGCAGATAGTGGGACCCCCCAAAAAGAAGAGCTCTAATGAGGTGGTGGAGGACCTCTTCAAGGGGGCTAAGGAGCATGGGGCTGTGCCCGTGGAGAAGGCTGGGAGGGGCCCAGGAGAGCCTAGTCGAGCCAGGGTATGAAAAGCTTCTCAGTAATACGTTCTGCACCAGGATCATTCCTCTTTAATTTACTGATCATATGTATGTGTTATTAGCCCTGTGTTTTGGGATTGATAGAGCCAATGGTGAATGATGTTAGTTGTCATGTTTTTCAAACTCTTTCTCTCCTCTTTCCCTCCCTCTAGCCCTTTATTGGTGGTGGCTACCGGCTAGGTGCAGCGCCTGAGGAGGAGCCTGTTTACGTGGCTGGGGAGAGAAGAGCAGCTAACAGCCAGCAGGATGTGAGTGTTTGACAGTGAATTTATTTAGATTTTTTTTTGTATTGCTAGTATACATTAGATCTCAAAAGAATACATTTACTTCAGTTTACTTCTTTACTTACTTATGTATTTTCTTTACTACGTGCTGAAGGTGCATGTAGTCCTGAAGCTGTGGAAGACAGGTTTCAGCCTGGATGACGGTGAACTCAGAAACTACAGCGACCCTGGCAACGCCATCTTCCTGGAGTCCATCCGCAGGGGGTGAGTACACTGTTTGTACCGCGTCCTTGTCAGACTATTTATATGAATGACAGCTCATGTCACATATCACCATTTTTCTAAATCCATAAGTTCTAAATGGGTTTATGTCACTGGACAGCTGGAGGCTACATGTCTCTCTCTGAAGTCTGTTTTCTTATTGCTGGGGCATTGTCATAATAGAAGTCATTTGTCCTTTCAGGGAGATTCCTTTGGAGTTGAGGCAGCGTTCCCGGGGGGGTCAGGTCAACTTGGATATGGAGGACCATCGGGACGAGGACTTCTCCAAACCCAAGGTTGCCTTCAAGGCATTCGGTGGGGAAGGACAGAAACTGGGCAGGTGGGTGAGTTCTATTTTAATAGAATTCAACACAGAGGAAAGGAATGAAATTGTCCCCACTTTTCAACACAATGCTTTAATAATAAGGTGTCTGTTACACCTTATTACCACAAGGGGGTAGTAAGGGGAATTTTGGCACAAAGTGATATTATATTTGATGGACTTTTGAAGTTAAAATCTAAATGTAACCCAGCAATTTTTCAAAACCTGATATTATCTTCTGGGAAAATGTGGACTTATAATATTTTCTTCAAGTCTATTGAAAATACAGTATAATCACAATAAACATCTCTTTCTCACCTCACCCGTCCATTCAGTGCAACCCCTGAGCTAGTGTCTACTCCGTGTATGGGAGATCAGGACCAGGTAGCCAGTGAGGCCCAGGCCATCACCTCTGTAAACCTGGACGACTCCAAGCCTGTGACCAACATCCAGATCAGACTGGCCGACGGGGGGAGGCTGGTGCAGAAGTTTAACCACACTCACAGGTCAGTGATGAAGCCATGGCTCACATCACCCCCTCTATGAAGGGCATGTCCAACACCATATTACCTACTTTCTCCTCATCATTTCTCGTCCCATCCTCAGGGTGTCAGACGTGCGTCAGTTTGTGGTGGGAGCTCGCCCTTTGATGGCGGCGACAGAGTTTGTGCTCATGACAACCTTCCCCAACAAGGAGCTGACTGACGAGAGCCAGTCGCTGCAGGATGCCAACCTGCTCAACGCAGTCATTGTGCAGCGGCTAAAGTGATGGAGCCCCCTGGTGGCCTTGCTGGTTCACAGCTCTTTTACCCCCCATGAGGGATGAGACACCATGGACTTATGGACTTCTTTTTTTTTTTTTTTTATAGTGATGATACATTTTCCCTCTTCAGCTGTTTGCGAGGGGAAGTGGGGAGCGGATAAGGCTTTGATGAAAGACAGATCTGGTGGTTAAACCTGTTTAGAAAGTAGTAGTTGAACATGCACAGTAACAATAAAGCTTTCTTAACAGTCTCAGAGATTGCTTTAGATGTTTATAATACTGTCATTTGTTTCGTTCATCTTCCACTCATCTCTCCTTTGGCTCAACTCTTGCCTGCTTTTTCCACACAAGTTCCCATCAACTCAACTGAAAATGTACCCCTGCATCCCCAACGTACACCAGTAGTCTTCTGCTCCCATCAATTCACAACAAACCATCAACAACAAAAGACAGAATGGTTTATTAAGACTTTTTCTTTCTTTTACCAATATAAACTGACTGTATAACACATTAAGGACACCTTCCTAATATTGAGTTGCAACCCCCCCCCCCCCTTTGCCCTCAGGACAGCCTCAAATCATAGAGGAATGGACTTTTAAAATTCTTATTTACAATGACGGCCTACCCCAGCCAAACCCTAACCTGGACGACGCTGGGCCAATTGTGCGCTGCCCTATGGGACTCCCAATCACGGCCGGTTGTGATACAGCCTACGATCGAACCAGAGTCTGTAGTGATGCCTCTAGCACTGAGATGCAGTGCCTTAGACCGCTGCGCCACTCTGGAGCCCAAGGTGTCGAGAGCGTTCCACAGGAATGATGGCCCATGTTGACTTCAATGCTTCCCACTGTTGTGTCAAGTTGGCTGGATGTCATTTGGGTGGTCGACCTTTCTTTATACACACGGGAAACTGTTGAGTGTGAAAAACCCTGCAGCGTTACAGTTCTTGACGCAAACCGGTGCTCCTGGCACCTACTACTACAACCCGTTTGATTTCATTTATTAGGATCCCCATGGTGACGCCAATGGTGACAGCTAGTCTTACTGGGGTCCGAGACATAACAAAAAGACAGACATGACATCACAATTGACATGCATTTAAAAACAAACATGTAGTGTGTGTATTTATCAGTTACACATACGTCAGTACATAAACACAAGTGGGTCACATGGGGGAGAGGCATTGTGCCGTGAGGTGTTGCTTCATTTGTTTTTTGAGACCAGGTTTGCTGTTCACTTGCGCTATGTAAGATGGGAGTTCCATGCACTCATAGCTCTGTATAATACTGTATGTTTCCTTGAATTTGTTCTGGACCTGGGGACTGTGAAAAGATTCCTGGTGGGGTAAGTGTGTGTGTCAGTGCTGTGTGTAAGTTGACTGCAAACAATTTGGAATTTCCAACACATTAATGCTTCTTATAAAAACAAGAAGTGACGCAGTCAGTCTTTCCAGAGCATCTCTTTATTACGGACAGAACTCTCCCCATCTTTACAACCATTTAATTTATATGTTTTGACCATGACAGTTTACAATCGAAGGTAACACAAAGTAATTTTGTCTCCTCAACTTGTTCAAACAGCCACTCCATTCATTACCGGATTCAGCTGAGGTCTAGAACTTAGGAATTATTTGTACCAAATACAATGCTCTTAGTTTTAGAGCTGTTTAAGACCAGTTTATTACTGGCCACCCATTCTAAAACAGACTGCAACTGATGCGTATATTGTTGAATCATCAGGATACAAAATAGTCAAATAAGTCATTTCAAGCAATAAACTGTACATTATTTGCCAATATTATTTTCACCTTCTCATGATTCAAACATGTGGCATGTCATTGGTAAAAATAGAAAAGAGTAGAGGACCTAGAGAGCTGCCTTGCGGTACAGCACACTTTACATGTTTGACATTAGAGAAGCTTTCATTAAAGAAAACCCTCAGTTTATATTAGATATCTCTGAATCCACGATATGGTTGAAAAGCTTTAACACATACGTTTTTCTCAACAACAGGTTATTGTCAATAATATCAAGGCTGCACTGAAATCTAACAGTACAGCTCCCACAATCTTCTTCAAAATATATTTCAACCAATCATCAGTCATTTGTGTCAGTGCAGTACATGTTGAGTGCCCTTCTCTATAAGCATGCTGAAAGCCTGCTGTTAATTTGATTACAGAGAAGTAGCATTGTATTGGTCAAATCAAATGTATTTGTAAAGCCCTTCTTACATCAGCCGATGTCACAAAGTGCTGTACGGACACCCAGCCTAAAACCCCAAACAGGAAGCAATGCAGGTGTAGAAGCACGGTGACTAGGAAAAACTCCCTAGAAAGGCCAGAACCTAGGAAGAAACCTAGAGAGGAACCAGGCTATGAGGGGGGGCCAGTCCTCTTCTGGCTGTGCCGGGTGGGGATTATAACAGCACATGGACAAGATGTTCAAATGTTCATAGATGACCAGCAGGGTCAAATAATAATAATCACAGTGGTTGTTGAGGGTGCAACAGATCAGCACCTCAGGAGTAAATGTCAGTTGGCTTTTCATAGCCGATCATTCAGAGTATCTCTACTGCTCCTGCTGTCTCTAGAGAGTTGAAAACAGCAGGTCTGGGACAGGTAGCACGTCCGGTGAACAGGTCAGGGTTCCATAGCTGCAGGCAGAACAGTTGAAACTGGAGCAGCAGCACGGCCAGGTGGACTGGGGACAGCAAGAAGTCATCAAGCCAGGTAGTCCTGAGGCATGGTCCTAGGGCTCAGGTCCTCCGAGAGAGAGAAAGAAAGAGAATTAGAGAGAGCATACTTAAATAGACACAGGACACCGGATAAGACAGGAGAAATACTCCAGATATAACAAACTGACCCTAGCCCCCCGACACATAAACTACTGCAGCATAAATACTGGAGGCTGAGACAGGAGGGGTCGGGAGACACCGTGGCCCCATCCGACGATACCCCCGGACAGGGCCAAACAGGCAGGATATAACCCCACCCACTTTGCCAAAGCACAGCCCCCACACCACTAGAGGGATATCTTCAACCACCAACTTACCAGCCTGAGACAAGGCCGAGTATAGCCCACAAAGATCTCCGCCACGGCACAACCCAAGGGGGGGGGCGCCAACCCAGACAGGAAGAGCACATCAGTGACTCAACCCACTCAAGTGACGCACCCCTCCTAGGGACGGCATGGAAGAGCACCAGTAAGCCAGTGACTCAGCCCCTGTAATAGGGTTAGAGGCAGAGAATCCCAGTGGAGAGAGGGTAACCGGCCAGGCAGAGACAGCAAGGGCGGTTCGTTGCTCCAGTGCCTTTCCGTTCACCTTCACACTCCTGGGCCAGACTACACTCAATCATAGGACCTACTGAAGAGATGAGTCTTCAATAAAGACTGAAAAGTTGAGACCGAGTCTGCGTCTCTCACATGGGTAGGCAGACAATTCCATAAAAATTGAGCTCTATAGGAGAAAGCCCTGCCTCCAGCTGTTTGCTTAGAAATTCTAGGGACAGTAAGGAGGCCTGTGTCTTGTGACCATAGCGTACGTGTAGGTATGTACGGCAGGACCAAATCAGAAGATAGGTAGGAGCAAGCCCATGTAATGATTTGTAGGTTAGCAATAAAACCTTGAAATCAGCCCTTGCCTTAACAGGAAGCCAGTGTAGAGAGGCTTGCACTGGAGTAATATGATCAAATTTGTTGGTTCTAGTCAGGATTCTAGCAGCCATGTTTAGCACTAACTGAAGTTTATTTAGTGCTTTATCCGGGTAGCCGGAAAGTAGAGCATTGCAGTAATCTAACCTAGAAGTGACAAAAGCATGGATTAATTTTTCTGCATAATTTTTGCAATGTTACGTAGATGGAAAAAAGCTGTCCTTGAAACAGTCTTGATATGTTCGTCAAAAGAGAGATCAGGGTCCAGAGTAACACCGAGGTCCTTCACAGTTTTATTTGAGACGACTGTACAACCATCAAGATTCATTGTCAGATTCAACAGAAGATCTCTTTGTTTCTTGGGACCTAGAACAAGCATCTCTGTTTTGTCCGAGTTTAAAAGTAGAAAGTTTGCAGCCATCCACTTCCTTATGTCTGAAACACAGGCTTCCAGGGAGGGCAATTTTGGGGCTTCACCATGTTTCATCGAAATGTACAGCTGTGTGTCATCCGCATAGCAGTGAAAGTTAAAATTATGTTTCCGAATGCAATTGTCAAACGCAATTGTTTCCAACAGTTTTCTAAGAGCTGGCAGCAAGCTGATAGTTCTGTTGTTAGAACCAGTAAAGGCCGCTTTACCACTCTTGTGTAGCGGAATGACTTTGGCTTCCCTCCAGGCCTGAAGACAGACTTTCCTCTAGGCTCAGATTAAAGATATGACAGATGTGAGGAATGGCTATAGAGTCAGCTGCCATCCTCAGTAGCTTTCCATCTGCACTGAACAAAAATATAAATGCAACATGTAAAGTGTTGTTTTCATGAGCTGAAACTAGGGACACAGTTTTGTCACACAACATCACAGATGTCTCAAGTTTTGAGGGAGCGTACAATTGGC
Organism: Salmo salar; assembly: GCF_965601325.2. Lineage (NCBI taxonomy): Eukaryota > Metazoa > Chordata > Actinopteri > Salmoniformes > Salmonidae > Salmo > Salmo salar. Next base: position 13,897,970 of record NC_138303.1, on the reverse strand, counting down.
ATGCTGAATGCAGGAATGTCCACCAGAGCTGTTGCCAGAGAATTTAATGTTAATTTCACTACCATAAGCTGGCTCCAATGTTGTTTTAGAGAATTTGGTAGTATGTTCAACCGGCATTACAATGGCAGACCATGTGTAACCACACCATCCCAGGACCTCCACATCCGGTTTCTTCACCTGCAGGATTGTCTGAGGGGGGGGAACTCAGTAAAATCTTTGAAATTGTTGCATGTTGCATTTATATTTTGGTTCAGTATAAATAGCCTACCTACAACTGGTAAAAAAGTTGTTTCCGTGACTTAGCTGCAACACTCTCAACCAGTGCTCTCAACGCACACACACTCACCCATTCACTCAGCAACAGCCTGCTCACTGCCTGATAGTCAGCAGGATGTAACAGTGAAATATACAGTACCAGTCAAAAGAATCTCAAATATAAAATATATTTTGATTTGTTTAACACTTTTTGTTACTACATGATTCCATATGTGTTATTTCATAGTTTTGACGTCTTCACTATTATTCTACGATGTAGAAAATAGTAAAAATAAAGAAAAAACCCTTGAATGACTAGGTGTGTCCAAACTTTTGAATGGTACTGTATATTTTGCATAAACACTCCACCCTTAGGATTGTTCAGCATGTCAACAACCATTTCAACAGTAACATCTGTTAACCCCAATATCTCTTTTGCCATTTCCACAATAACCTTCAACCTGGCAATTATGCTTTCCACAACCCGAGTCGTATTGATAACCTTACTAATATAAGCTATGATGTCAAATTTATTCAATAATACAGTGTCCTTTGACACCAAACATTCATGAACAAGATTTCTGAACAGGCCTTGAAACCATGACATCAGAAGCATCAGCCCTGACAGCAGGTTCACTTACTACAGGTACATCCATGTCAGATCCATCAGCCTAACAGTAGGTCCACTAACTACAGGTACATCCATGTCAGATCCATCAGCCTAACAGTAGGTCCACTTACTACAGGTACATCCATGTCAGATCCATCAGCCTGACAGTAGGTCCACTAACTACAGGTACATCCATGTCAGATCCATCAGCCTAACAGTAGGTCCACTTACTACAGGTACATCCATGTCAGATCCATCAGCCTGACAGTAGGTCCACTAACTACAGGTACATCCATGTCAGATCCATCAGCCTAACAGTAGGTCCACTTACTACAGGTACATCCATGTCAGATCCATCAGTCTGACAGTAGGTCCACTTACTACAGGTACATCCATGTAAGATCCATCAGCCTAACAGTAGGTCCACTTACTACAGGTACATCCATGTCAGATCCATCAGTCTGACAGTAGGTCCACTTACTACAGGTACATCCATGTAAGATCCATCAGCCTAACAGTAGGTCCACTTACTACAGGTACATCCATGTCAGATCCATCAGTCTGACAGTAGGTCCACTTACTACAGGTACATCCATGTCAGATCCATCAGCCTAACAGTAGGTCCACTAACTACAGGTACATCCATGTCAGATCCATCAGTCTGACAGTAGGTCCACTTACTACAGGTACATCCATGTCAGATCCATCAGCCTAACAGTAGGTCCACTAACTACAGGTACATCCATGTCAGCTCCATCAGCCTGACAGCAGGTCCACTAACTACAGGTACATCCATGTCAGATCCATCAGTCTGACAGCAGGTCCGACAGGTACATACATCCATGTCACGACAGGTACATACATCCATGTCAGATCCATCAGTCTGCACTGTAGTTCTACCTATCTGTTTTATGGCCTCAAGACTGATCCTATATCTCTGAGCCTCTCTAGCCTCTCTCTGTACCTGGCATCCACCAAATGCTGCACTGTGTTCTCCCCCACATTTACAGCACTTAACATTCACATTGCTTCCGTTCACCATAATCATGTTCTCCTCCACACTTGACAAATATTTTCTTTCCTTTACATTGAGCAGCTACATGTCCCATTCTTTGGCATTTAAAACAATGCAGTGCATATGGGACAAATTCTCTAACATTGAAACTAAGGAATCCTATCTGTACTTTTCCCGGCAAGACTTTCTCAAACCTCAGCATAAGCTTTCACTTCTTTGACTGCATCTCTCTTCTTCCTGTGTATTTCTCTATCATGATCTCTCTTCTTCCTGTGTCTTTCTGTATCGTGATCTCTTCTTCCTGTGTCTTTCTGTGTCGTGATCTCTCTTCTTCCTGTCTTTATCATGATCTCTCTTCTTCCTGTCTTTACACTACCGACTATTCCAGCCCTTGACCCTCATCCTCCCGCTCCACACCATCAGAAGTGACACCCATATTGTTCTCATTCCAGCACAGCAGTTGCTTCACCAACTTTTTCTCAATTTCCTCAATTTCGTCCGCACTACTCGTCGCCATTTCCCACTAACCTCTTACCACATTTCTGCAATAGCAAAAGAAGTTTTAACGATATCAAACAACTCTCCCTTCACCAAAACTCACTGGCTGGAGGCGGGATTTACAACGAGTATACTAAAGAGAATGTCTCGGATTGGATAAAAAGGTTCGGGGTGGTTGACTGATGAGCTGTCAGACATTCTAACTAAAGGGACAAACTAGGGGGTGCATAGGAAAAATACTAAATAAAAAAAATCTGGCCTTTTCTACACTTTGCATCCAGTATGAAGGAAGTTAAGAGGTAGCTTCGCGAACCAATGCTAACTAGTGTTAGCGCAATTACTGGAAGTCTATGGTATTTACTAGAATGCTAGCAGTTACTATAGATGTCTATGGTATCTACTAGCATGCTAACAGTTACCATAGATGTCCAGTCATTCCTTTAATGCTAGTTAGCATTGGCTCACAAAGTATAGTGTAGAAAAGGCCAGACCTTCAGATTTAGTATTTTTTTCCGATGCAACTTTCTTCAAACTGCAAACGCAGAGACGCAACACTTGTATCCACCAGTTCATCTGACTCTGGTGAAGTGGATACAGGGTATTCATTGCCAAAATCCAGAAGTTGTATCCCTTTAAAAGCTAGATTGTTTTCCTATCAAACCAATGATTGAACAAAAACTCACTTTAGAACTCTTAGACACTGGGTTTTAGTGGCAGGTTGGACTCATACTGATTTTCTCTATGCAGTCTTGGACAGAAGAACAGAGCAGTTGGAATGATTGTTTGGGCACATTTACATTTGAGTTATTTAGCAGACACTTATCCAGAGAAATTAGGCTTAAGTGCCTTGCTCAACATATTTTTCACCAATCAGCTCAGGGATTTGGCTACCTGCCCACCTCTGGAAAACAAATTCAATGCATTTTTGTTTGGCGTACGTATACAGAATTCATAGTCTTGTTTTTTTTCTATTAACGAGAGTGAAGGAACATACTGTATGACTTAGCTGATTATTGAGTACCACAGCATGAGTCATAATACCTAGCGGTCAAACAGGGAAATGGTTCCAATTATTTTTCCACCATTCATTTTTCCCATAAGGGATTTTAGAAACACGTAAAATAAGGGCTTACCCTGGCGTGACATTTCGATAACCGTGTAAATCTCTCTAGGACAAGGTGACTTTTATCAATATATTTGCCTGTATTTAACCCCCCCCCCCCCCACCCCAACATGCTAATTAGCTGCTAATGTGGCTATCATACAGAACTACAAATGCCATGAAGATCTTTACGAGACTGCCGAATCGAGGCAAAGGTAAGAATCTCTGGTTTAACTATCTAATGTTAACTAAATGTAGTAATTCACAAGTTGGCTGAATTTCTTTACATTTACAATTCTGTGAACTGTCTTGTGCGAGTTTTAAATTGACACAATACCTGTCAGCTAGAGTTGACGTGCAAGAGATTGCAGTTTTGCATGATGTCTACTTTGATGGTAATTAGCATTTTCGAATTTGAGAGTAAATGGATCCGAATATGTTGATAAGTCCCTTTGTCCTAGAGAGATTTAAACGGTTATCAAAATGTCACACCAAGGTAAGCCTAGAAGAAACACAACCCTTATTTGAAGTGTTTCTAAAATCCCCTATGGGGAAAAATGAATGATGGAAAAACGATTGGTACCATTTCCCTGTTTGACCGCTAGGTATTATGGGTATTATGACATAGCCATATAGACATTCTACCGTGCGTCTAGGCATTCTACCGCGCGTCTAGGCATTCTACCGCTGGTCTAGGCATTCTACCGCGCGTCTGGACATTCTATATAGCCATATAGAATGTCTATTTAATGCCTCTATTTCTAATAGAGCCCCCCCAAAATCGCAATGCTCGAAAATATCCTACTTTGTTTATCAACAAGACAGTCTTTGAATGATATGCTAATTTTACAGAGGTGGTTCTTTGAACCATAATTGTGTGAAATTAACTAAGTTGTGTTAACTCCCCGAGCTTATGCCTATGACCCTCAAACTCAACTCTGGACCTCGAACCAGTTCCACTGCATTTTTTTTTTAAATTGTTCCCCTCTTATCAGGGATTGATTAAGACCTGGGATACCAGGTGTGTGCAATTAATTATCAGGTAGAACAGAAAACCAGTAGGCTCCGGACCGCGTTCGGTAAGAGTTGAATACCCTTGGCCTAGGCTTTAGCTCAGCAGGCTAACAGTCTTGTGGTGTAGATGAGGACCAGGTTTGAACCATTGCCTAGTTACATTTACATTTTCACATTTTAGTCATTTAGCAGACGCTCTTATCCAGAGCGACTTACAGTAGTGAATGCAAACATTTCATTTCATGCATTTTTTTTGTACTGGCCCCCGTGGGAATCAAATCCACAACCCTGGCGTTGCACACACCATGCTGGCGTTGCAAACACCATACTCTACCAACTGAGCCACAGGGAAGACTTGGTCAACTAATCTGCTTAAATATGGAATGTTGTTTGTCTATCAGTACATTATAGTGCTATTTTTTTGTAGGGTAAGCCCATTAAAAAGTGTATTATTATTATTATTTTTTGTATGCAACTGTTGTACTCCAGTCATAGTAATCGGAACCTTCTGCTGGTGTTGTCATCTCAACGAGGAGTGGTTACTGGTGGTTTCACAATATTCCGAAAGACAAAGCATCAATACCCTGTGTTGAATATCGCCGCAAAATGCGAACCAGCTGATACTGTTTTAAACCGATGCGAGCGCACGCCTCTCACCCTATTGAAGTTCAAAGCGCTTACTACTAATACCATACCACGTAAAACTAGAGTTATTTTTAAGTTGTGAACGAGAGAATGGCACATACCACGGTGCTCAGTGATGGGTCACAGTATGAGAACAAAAATGAGTTGGTTACAACGAAGGATGGAAACGCAACTCTGGTAATGTTATTTTGACCGTTATTTTGTAACCTTTCTCAATTTGTATTCAACGAACTTCAGACTATGTGAATTGATCAGGCTAAACCATGTAATATTATTGCAGAAAGCCAGAGGCATTCCTTTCTCCAGGAAGATAAGTTATGCAGTTGGTGGC
>NC_138303.1:13822500-13887500 GCF_965601325.2 Salmo salar | reverse complement strand
GGTGATGCAGCCAGTCAAGATGCTCTCAATGGTGCAGCTGTAAAACATGACAAATCTTTTCAGCCTCCTGAGGGGGAAGAGGTGTTGTCTTGCCCTCTTCATGACTGTGTTGGTGTGTGTGGACCATGATAATTCCATAGTGATGTGGACACAGAGGAACTTGAAGCTCTTGACCTGCTCCACTACAGCCCTGTCAATGTAGATGGAGGCGTGCTCGGTCCTCCGTGGCGACTACTAAGTTACTAGCCACAATCTATTCTAATTTGCCAGCGGCGCTTATAATGTTCAGTTGCACCCAACTCCTAACAGTAGAACTATGGTTACAGCCAAATACTTTACCTTTCTTTGTATATTGTTCCTGTGTTTACAGTCCATCTCTTCCCTCTCCAGTGCTACCATGTCCCCTACTCCTCACTCAACATGTTCCTGGGGGGAGACCAGAAGGACAGAGACTCTGCCACCGGCTACAGTAAGGCTTCCTCTGGAGTTAAATGACTCATCAGATATTGTTTCAGATCTCCCTTGGAAAATATGATTTTATTTTAGCAGGACTTCCCAGATTAAATGATTAGTAAACACATTATTATGACAATGATAGTACAACCATCACTGCAACTCTTAATGTTCTCCCTTGTTGTGATGTAGTGGTTATCACTATTATTATTTGTATAGAGACGTAGGCAGGCCAGACAGGATGTCAGTTTATGTCTGACTTTTGAGGGTTTGGTTTCCTGGTGGTGACTAACTCTGTTTGCTGTGGAGGTGGTGTTGGCTGAAGGCAAGCTAAAGTTAACAGGTCAAGGATCAGAGACACGGACACATTTCCTTAACTTCAGTGTAAAAAAAAAAGCGTTGGGTGCATTAGAGATAATAAAAATACTGGCTTGGTTTCAGTCTATGGACAGTATGCCTTAAATGGCAATTCTGCCACTTTTCAACCTCATATTCATTATCTCCAGCACCAAACCAGTGTCTGTGAAAACAGCAGTGTTTCTAAACTCAGCAAAAAAAGAAACATCCCTTTTTCAGGACTCTGTCTTTCAACTATAATTTGAAAAAACCAAATAACTTCACAGATCTTCATTGTAAAGGGTTTAAACACTGTTTCCCATGCTTGTTCAATGAACCATAAACAATTCATGAACATGCACCTGTGGAATGGTCGTTAAGACACTAACAGCTTACAGACAGTAGGCAATTAAGGTCACAGTTATGAAAACTTAGGACACCTAAGGAGCCTTTCTACTGACTCTCTAAAAAACACCAAAGGAAAGATGCCCAGGGTCCCTGCTCATCTGCGTGAACGTGCCTTAGGCATGCTGCAAGGAGGCATGAGGACTGCAGATGTGGCCAGGGCAATAAATTGCAATGTCCATACTGTGAGACGCCTAAGACAGCGCTACAGGGAGACAGGACGGACAGCTGATCATCCTCGCAGTGGCAGACCACGTGTAACAACCCCTGCACAGGATCGGTACATCCGAACATCACACCTGCGGGACGAGTACAGGATGGCAACAACAACTGCCGAGTTACACCAGGAACGCACAATCCCTCCATCAGTGCTCAGACTGTCCGCAATAGGATGAGAGAGGCTGGACTGAGGGCTTGTAGACCTGTTGTAAGGCAGGTCCTCACCAGACATCACCGGCAACAACGTCGCCTATGGGCACAAACCCACTGTCACTGGACCAGACAGGACTGGCAAAAAGTGCTCTTCACTGACGAGTCACGGTTTTGTCTCACCAGGGGTGATGGTCGGATTCGGTTTATTGTCGAAGGAATGAGCGTTACACCGAGGCCTGTACTCTGGAGCGGGATTGATTTGGAGGTGGAAGGTCCGTCATGGTCTGGGGCGGTGTGTCACAGCATCATCGGACTGAGCTTGTCATTGCAGGCAATCTCAACGCTGTGCGTTACAGGGAAGACATCCTCCTCCCTCATGTGGTACCCTTCCTGCAGGCTCATCCTGACATGATCCTCCAGCATGACAGTTCCACCAGCCATACTGCTCGTTCTATGCGTGACTTCCTGCAAGACAGAAATGTCAGTGTTCTGCCATGGCCAGCAACGAACCAGGATCTCAATCCCATTAACCACGTCTGGGACCTGTTGGATCGGAGGGTGAGGGCTAGGGCCATTCCCCCCAGAAATGTCAGGGAACTTGCAGGCGCTTTGGTGGAAGAGTGGGGTAACATCTCACAGCAAGAACTGGCAAATCTGGTGCAGTCCATGAGGAGGAGATGCACTGCAGTACTTAATGCAGCTGGTGGTCACACCAGATATTGACTGACTTTTGATTTTCAAACCAGTTCTTTCCAAAACCTGCAATGAGTTTCTAGCCCAAGGTTTCTTTTCCACGTCACCACAAATCTCACATACTGCTTTCACATAGGATTTACCATATTTTGCCTGTGAAGATAATTGGGCACTGTTTATATGAACAATGTTTATATACAACATTCTTGACTGCATCTGTAGCACCATGGGGATGTGTGAAACTTACTCCTCAGCCTGAAGTGTCATGTTTACGTCACCTTGCTAGCTTTTGAGGTGGCTTGATTGGTTAAGACACTTGATGGAGGATGGTCACGTGTTTTTGTAAGGCAGAGGTTCTGAGTTCACGCCTGGTATGGTGCCGAATTAGAAGGAAGTGGTGCAACACTAAGTAGGGGTGTGCTGATCTCGTCATACTCGTAATTGTATCTGTTTTATCACACTTGATACTCATCGGATTTACTCTTGATTGGAGAACCTGGAAGTGTGCTTTAAAGGCCCCAAAAATGGTTGAAGACTCCAGTCACTAGTCATGGACTGCCCTCTCTGCTACCGCACGGCAAGTGGTACCGGAGCGCCAAGTCTAGGACCAAAAGGCTCATTAACAGCTTCTACCCCCCCAAGCCATAAGACTGCTGATGAACAATTAATCAAATGGCCACCCGCACTATTTACTTTTGTTTTTACTCTGCTGCTACTTGCTGTTTATCTATGCATAGTCACTTTACCCCTACCTACATGTACAAATGACCTTGACTAACCTGTAACCCCGCACATTGACTCAACACTTATGCCAAAACATTCGGAAAATAAAAATAAAATAATCTAAATGTGTCCTTTTATTCTCTAATGATCTGTTGCTCGGTAAACATGGCTGGGTGAGAAGAAATCATATTAGCAAGAAGTAGGAGCTTGTAATGAGTCCAAGTAGACAGACTAAAACAACCATGTGGCCTCAGCAAAGTCTCCAGAAAATAACTGGATTGAACAACAATGACTTAGCAACGGATTCTGATTTATACACAATGTTTGGAGAAGGGGAGACTTGTGCCCTGAGACGAGTGACTGAGTGAAACAGCCGTGCGTTTGTCTGTCTGGGGAAATGAAAGCAGAGGGAGAGCAGCTTGTTCTAATCCAATCATTGCATCAGGCTCAACTGATACCCCATCCATTTATTTACAGACAGAAGATTTAGCCAATAGTTGTTTAGAGCACACACAGCTTCACACTGTTTGAGTGAAAGAGAGATGCTGCTGGCAGGTAAAAAAAAGGAAACGTTTTACAAAAAATACTTGTCATAAAAAATACATATTCAGAGAATTCTCTCTGTTACAATACTCATTTTGCCTGAGTACTTAGCACACCCCTATCTCTAAGCAAGCAGTGTGACATCCTTTAAAAACATTTTTTATTGAAAGTTTCATTTAACTAGGCAAGTCAGTTATGAACAAATTCTTATTTACAATGACGGCCGACCCCGGCCAAACCCAGATGTCGCTGGGCCAATTGTGCGCCATCCTATGGGACTCCCAATCACAGCCGGATGTGATGCAGCCTGGATTCAAACCAGGGACTGTTGTGACACCTCTTGCACTGAGATGCAGTGCCTCAGACCGCTGCGCCACTCGGGAGCACTCAGTGGTACAGTGACCCGGATCTACAGTTGAGCTCAACTCTGGGGCCGCTGTTGAGTACGTTTGAGGGGTGGATGTAGCACATAGGGATGTGTGAAACTCCTCAGCCTGAAGTTTTGTGCTTGCTTCACCTCATTTAGCTAGCTTTTGAGGTGGCACGATCGTCTAAGATGCTTGAGGGAGGACGATCGCGTGTGTTTGTGAGGCAGAGGTCCCGAGTTTGCACCAGATAGGGGCCGAATCGGGAGGAAGTGGTATTCGCTAAGCAAGCAGTGTGAAATCCTTTACCCAAGCTTTTTCATACCTCCCGTTGGCATGCAGGCATGCGTAGGCCTAGCAGTGTGAAATCCTGTACACAAGCTTTTTCATACCTCCCGTTGGCATGCAGGCATGCGTAGGCCTAGCGGTGTGAAATCCTTTACACAAGCTTTTTCATACCTCCCGTTGGCATGCAGGCATACGTAGGCCTAGCGGTGTGAAATCCTTTACACAAGCTTTTTCATACCTCCCGTTGGCATGCAGGCATGCGTAGGCCTAGCGGTGTGAAATCCTTTACACAAGCTTTTTCATACCTCCCGTTGGCATGCAGGCATGCGTAGGCCTAGCAGTGTGAAATCCTTTACACAAGCTTTTTCATACCTCCCGTTGGCATGCAGGCATGCGTAGGCCTAGCAGTGTGAAATCCTGTACACAAGCTTTTTCATACCTCCCGTTGGCATGCAGGCATGCGTAGGCCTAGCAGTGTGAAATCCTGTACACAAGCTTTTTCATACCTCCCGTTGGCATGCAGGCATGCGTAGGCCTAGCAGTGTGAAATCCTTTACACAAGCTTTTTCATACCTCCCGTTGGCATGCAGGCATGCGTAGGCCTAGCAGTGTGCCGATGTAGGTGGGTGTTTATGTAGGGGGGCTGGGATATAAAATGATAGGACAAAACACGCATCACGACAAGAGAGACACTACATAAAGAGAGACCTAAGACGACAACATAGCATGACAGCAACACATGAAAACACAAAATGGTAGCAACACAACATGGCAACAGCACAACACGGCAGCAACACAACATGGTAGCAGCACAAAACATGTAATAAACATGACTGGGCACAGACAACAGCACAAAAGGCAAGAAGGTAGAGACAACAATACATCACGCGAAGCAGCCACAACTGTCAGTAAGAGTGTCCATGATTTGAGTCTTTGAATGAAAAGATGGAGATAAAACTGTCCAGTTGGATTGTTTTTTTGCAGCTCGTTCCACTCGCTAGCTGCAGTGAACTGAAAAGAGGAGCGACCCAGGGATGTGTGTGTTTTGGGGACCTTTAAACAGAATGTGACTGGCACAACGGGTGTTGTATGTGGAAGATGAACTATGTGGAGCTATACCACCTCCACCTATTTCCCCAGCCAGAAACCAATTAAGTCAGTGAAGTCGAAGGCTTTTGGTCGGGAGTAAGCTAAGGCTATTAAGGCACTGCGAAATAATCCACTTTTTAAAATACATAATCCACTTGTTAAACTACATAGCATAATCCACTTGTTAAACTACATAGCATAATCCACTTGTTAAACTACATAGCATAATCCACTTGTTAAACTACATAGCATAATCCACTTGTTAAACTACGTAACATGCTGGTAAAATGTTGTAATAAATGAGCCAACTAGACAAGATGATCATGAGCAGCATTCACCTCAATTTAGCTAACATTTCCCCAGCCTAATTGTAGCCTAACCAATATACAAACTGAGATTCAGTGAAAATGTTGATTGATTTATCAAGATAAGACCCCACAGAATTGTCTCAAAGCAGCGTGATGGGGCTGTCCCAATAAAAACGGTGCTGAAATGTTCTTGACCACACAAGGGAATACTATTACAACGATTGCTGCCTCAGCATTGCGGCAAAATTGTATGCTAAGCCTTAGGCCAAAGTTTTACCGAAATTATTAGTTATGCAGAAATAAAAGTTTTGACATTGATACCGACAATACCTTTCAGATATAAGGAAGATGCTGGATAAAACTTGTCGGGAAAAACGTATTTGTATGAAAGGGATAATAGTGTTTGAAAATCACTTTTTTGAAAATGTTTAACATTTTGATGTTATCAGGTAGAACAATTTTTTTTCTTCTACAAAGTGTAGAAATGGACCGTTTTCACAAATATTGATGCTGGTATTGTGCTGGAGATATTGAAAAGTAGGTTAAAAAGTTGCTCTTTTAAAAACAGTATTACTGTATGAGGCATCTTTGGTTTTAACCCCCAAAACACCTGAGGTAAAATGTTTTTCCTCTCATTTCTTCTTCACTGTTCTCCATGTCAGTGTTTCCCAAACTTTTTTCTGTTACTGTACCACCAAGTACATTTTGCTCTGCCCAGAGTACCCTTGAAGTACCCCTTTCATGTGCATTTTACCAGTTAACCTATGGTCTCATGAGTCTTCTCAAGTACCCCCTGTGGATAGGCCAGGTACTCCAAGGGTTCCTAGTACCCCTGGTTGGTTTATTCCATGTCAATGTTTTCATTGTATATGTTTCCATCCTCTTCAATTGTTCTTTTCCCTCAGGAATGGGGATGGAGGTGTTTGCAACACTGGCGGGTGCAACCATTCAGGGTCAGATTGTGGGGGTGTACCATGCTAAGAGTGCACAAGACTGCAGCCAGCTGAACTACAGCGAGGCCTCCCTCCGTAACATCTCCTCGCCCCTAATCCAGAACTTTTCCTCGCCCCTCACTGATACCCTTCAGAACACGGTTTGGACCATCATATCCATAAACCCCACAGTCTTTCTCTTCTCGCTCTTACAATAATCACTATCAGACTCTTCTGTAACTGAGAAGACATCTTTGCATCACTTCCTCTCTGCAATATGTCAAAAGTGTGAAAGAGAACTTATCAACTAGAATTTGCCTGTACTGTAGAAATTCAGTAATAGCATTGCAGTTATAGGTTCTTCCCTATTTGTGGTCATTACAGGAAGTCTAATGTTGTCTTGTCTGAACTGACAAGTATCTTTTGACGTTTTCCCCTGAGCTTGTTGCTGTGTGTCTTAATACAGATATGCTGATTTTAATATTTTGTGATTTTCTGTCTTGGCTTCAGAGGAGAGCTTATGTGCTTGCTGCTTTAGTTTTGGGAGGAATCTATTTCCTGTGTTGTGTTGTGCTCTTCCTGGGTGTGAGGGAGCAGTTGGGTGAGTATGGTTTCTTAGGTGCTCTGTCATATGTAGATTCATTAAAATTGGACTGTGGTATGAGAGACATCAGGCTATTTATTGATGATTTGTTTCACTTTTCACCCCAGCTCCTCTCAGTACACTGGACCGTATCCGTATGCCCTACCTGGCAGGTATGAAGATGGTGGTGGGACACACCCCCTACGTGAATCTCGTATTCGGGTTTCTCTTTGCCTCGCTTGCCTTCCAGGTGAGGGTTGCCCTAGGGTCTGGGCTGTGTGTAATGATGATGATGATGATGATGATCGTGGAGATGTTAATGACTTAAAATATTCTCTTTCTTTCCTGTCACGGCAACATTACCCAGATGGCTCAAGGAAACTTCGCCCTCTTCTGTACCCATGCTGCAGGCCTGGGGGCCTACTTCCAACACCTCGTCCTTATCCTGCTAGTGAGTAAAGTAACCACGTTTGACACTAATTCAGAGTAGGTTCATGCATTGGTTTAGGTAACAAGAGTGTCTTTTTTTTTTTGTATGTGTGTGTCCTTGTCTAGACAGCTGCCACATTGTCCATCCCTCTGTGGCAGACATTGCTTTTGAGACTGGGGAAGAAGACAACGCTGTACATAGGACTCTGTGTAAGTTCCTTTTTACAAGAACGTGGTTATGTATATGTTTCACCTGATCCTTGACATTTTGAACTTCCTTTATCACTCTGTCTGTTATTTCTCCTTTTTTCAGATGTATGCACCAGCCCTTGTGGTCATTGCGTCCATACAGAGCAACCTGCCTGTCTTCATCATTATGTCCATCATATCTGGGTCTAGTCTATCGGCACTCTACCTGCTGCCCTGGTGAGAGTTTGTGTTTGTACACATACAGTGCATTCTGACAGTATTCAGACCCCTTGACTTTTTCCACATTTTGTTACGTTACAGCCTTATTCTAAAATTGATTAAATTGTTTTTTTGTTGCCCTCATCAGTCTACACACAATACACATAATAATGACAAAGCAAAAACAGGTTTTTAGAAATGTTTGCAAATTTACAAAAATATAAAACTGAAATATCACATTTACATAAGTATTCAGACCTTTTACTCAGTACTTTGTTGAAGCACCTTTGGCAGCAATTTACAGCCGTGAGTCTTCTTGGGTATGACGCTACAACCTTGTCAAGGGGTCTGAATACTTTCCAGATGCACTGTAGGTCAAAACACGATAAATGTGATGACTAAAATGATAGTATTAACAAGCATTAGAGTTACAGTACCATTACATGTTCAATGGCTTAGGGCCCCTGAGTGGCGCAGCGGTCGAAGGCACTACATCTCAGTGCTAGAGGCGTCACTACAGACCCTGGTTCGATTCCAGGCTGTATCACAACCGGCCCTGATTGGGAGTCCCATAGGCCGTCATTGTAAATAAGAATTTGTTGGTGCCAAGAAGCAGAAGCTTGGTTGGGTCGTGTTTCAGAGGATGCATGGCTCTTGACCTTTGCCTTTCCTGAGTCCGTACGGGAGTTGCAGCGATAAGTCAAGACTGTAACCACGAAATTGGGGAGAAAAAGGGGTAAATAAAATACTATAAAAAAATAATATTGTTTTTAACTGACTTGCCTAGTTAAATAATGGTTAAATAAAACACATTGACATGTTGTAGCATACTGTAACTAGTCCAGGCCTCCAGCCACACCACACGGTCACACCTGATGACTCATAGCACTAACCCTGGCGGCTCGCCCCCACCACCCCCCTCATTATGTTGGTGCAAGAAACAAGTAAAACACCCTCCTACTATTACACCCATAATAATATCATGTTATATGAATATGCATAATACTGTTTTGACTTTCTCTGTCTCATTAAGGAGCCACAACTTGCCTTTGTCCTGAGAAATATGTTCTTACCTCTTGATTTCATCACAATGATAGGCAACTTCTAGAGCAGGGTTTCCCACCTCAGTTCCAAGGGGTTCACGTTTTGTTTTTGACCTGATTTGGTGTCACACTTTTAACCCCCATCCCTAGGGCCTGATTGGTATCACACTTTTACCCCCATCCCTAGGGCCTGTGGGAATCTATTTACACGGAGAGAATTTATGGAAATATACAACTTTGAGGTTTCAAGCAAGGAATATGACACTGTTATTAAAGCTATACCTAGTGGGATAAAAACTTTACTTCAGAATAATGCATATTTTGGAATATCTCCGATTGTAAGCGATATTCAGGTGAATGGCATTGGTCTACTAGATACGAAATTCAACAATCGTTTAATAAGGGATATTTTCTACAGGAAGTCTATTCCCTCTGCGATATTTTGTTGGGCTTCATCGTTTGATGTAAACTGGCGCCGTGCTTGGCTCACTCCACACAGATTTATGGTGACCAATAAAGTAAAGGAGATCTCCTTTAAGATAATCCATAGATGCTATCCGTGTAATAGCTTGATTTCTAAATATATATTTGACGTTACCAGTGAATGCAGTTTTTGTGAACTAGAAACTGAATCTATTGAACACTTATTCTGTAATTGTTTATATAGTGAAGTGTTTTGGACTGATGTAAAACTATATCTTAGCCGCAAATTGCATACAACCATTGATATTACTAAGTTTGACATATTATTTTACTACACTGATTCCACAATTGAACGTGCGTATGTCATAAATCTCTTTATTTTATTAGGAAAATCTTTTATCCATAAATCAAAATTTATGAAGAAAAAGCCCCTTTTCTTAATTTTTTTATCTGATTTGGAACAGTACGTAGAATCTTTAAAACGTATACAAAACAATGTCAAAAAAATGTATTCGATATATGTCTGTATTTGATTTGATATAGTAGTTTTTTTTTTTTTTTTCTCTTTCTTTGGATTCCCTCTGGCTGTTATGTTATGTTATGTTTATGTTTTGCATGTTACTGTTATTTACAGCAAGTTCAATAAAGATTTGTGCAAACTTAAAAAAAAAATAATAATAATTAAAAAAATCCCTAGGGCCTGATTGGTATCACACTTTTACCCCAATCCCTAGCAAACACAGCTGATTTAAAACTAATTGCATTTTTAACTGAAGATCATAATTAGGTGATTATTGGAGTCAGGTGTGTTAGCTGGGGCTGGGGCAAAACTGTGACACCAATCAGGCGCAGAGGACTGGAGCTGCCCAGGCCTGCTCTAGCACTACACAGCTGATTCAAATAATCATTAAGCTTTGTTCATTTGAAACAGCAGTGTAGTGTTAGGTCAGAAACCAAAACGTGCACCCCTTGGGGTCCTGAGGACCGAGTTCAGGAAACAGTGCTCTAGAGTTCTCTATCTTCAAAGACACTATATAAACAGTTAGGTCAGTACAGCCTATCATAATGGCCCTGTCTCCCTGGTAACTGGACTGGGGCTTCCCTCCCACACACTCTGGACTGGGGATTCCCTACCACACTCTGAGATTCTTATTTTTCCACAGCTATTGGAGACCACACTCTTAAAGACTTAATGAGTCATGAGGAAAGTTAAGAAATGGTCTGCAGTGCTCTCTGAGCTGAGAAACATCTGTGTTTTACTATAACTATTAAATAATCTACTAAAGGAAGGAAGGAAGAAGTGGGACAGTAATAAATGTGTTATTTATTTAGTGAAATAGTCTACAATGCATTCTCACACAGTACCTTGTCATCCTGTCTGTGTGCAGGTCTATGCTGCCAGATGTAGTTGATGACTTCAAGGTGAAGAATACCACCAGTACAGACCTGGAGCCCATGTTTTACTCCTGCTATGTTTTCTTCAACAAGTTTGGAGGGGGGATGTCTGTGGGCATCTCTACTCTGGCATTACAGTGAGTTCCACCTGCAGGGATTGGAGATTAGAGTCTTAAGTATTGGTACAAATATAAATTGAATCATGTTTGGATTTATTTACATCAACATTACTCTTCATTTGTGTGCTGTTTAGACCTTTGTCATATCTCTAAACAGCACCTAATGAAGAGTCATGTTGATGAAAATAAATCCATACATGATTCAATCTATATTTGTACCAATACTTGGATTCTATCTGTAGTGCGGCAGCACTTTCAGAAGAGTTTCCCCTCTGTAACTGCTTGTCTACCGAGTGTAACCCTCCTCTCCCACCCTTAGCTTTGCAGGGTATAAGCCTGGGGCCTGCAGGCAGAACCCAGCTGTGATCACAGCGTTGCGGGTCCTATTCGCCCCTGTGCCCGTCGTCCTCCTCTTCATTGGTCTGGTGCTGTTTTATTTCTACCCCATCAATGAGGAGCGGCGCTGCCAGATCCAGCGGGAACTGCAGAAAGCAGAGTGAGTTTCCATCCTGTTGATAGTCCCAATACCCTACAGTAGATCTACATTACTTGGATTCATTGGTTGAACTGATTGGATGCTAGACTGACATCTAGTGGTAGATCACTGTAGCTGTCTAGTTTTTGTTTTTCTCGCAAATCAAATAAAAGTTTATTGGGCACCTGCACATGGTAGAGCGATTTGCTTACTTGCTAATGCTCCTCAACAATGACAAATACAAGAGTACCAAAATAACAAGTAGTAATAAAAAGTAGATTAAAAAAAGTAATAAAAATAGTAATATGAAAATAATGTACATAATAGAATCTACAGTATGATTTATAAAAATGTGCTTGAATGATATCATAATATATTTACTTTTTTTTTTAAATGCTAGGAAGACATGTTAGCTTTCCTGATAATTCTATGACGTGTTCTATGACATGTTTCACTTACCAAGCCATATTGGTCTTTACAGGAAAGTGGATGGATTCCAAGTAATGGAGGCAGTACGATTGTAGACTCCGCTCAGACACAGCCAGCCTGTCTAAATGGAAACGTCCATCTGTCAGTGTCTTGCCTCATCTGGCACCATGCTAGGACACTGCTGCCTATTTCACAGCAGCTCGCATGTGTTTATACCACGGAAGATGATTGTCATGGTCACAGGCAGAAACACAGACACTTGACTCAGCCTATATATTGAATCTTTGCATGTGTGTATGTGTGTGTTTTCTTATCCAACCATTGTAATCACTTTTGTGTACAGCAGTGATTCCCAACCTTTTTCTGTTACTGTACCAGCAACTGAATTTTTCTCTGCCCAGACTACCCCTGAAGTACCCCATGTATATATTTACCAGAATGGCTATGGTCTCATGGATCTTCTCAAGTACCCCCTGTAGGTAGGCCAGGTACCACCAGGGGTCCTAATAGCCCTGGTTGGGAACCACTGGTGTCCAATACTGTTCACTGGATGCAAGGACCTCAGAGTAATATCTTTGCATGTTTGTAATAAACCACTTATATTCAAAGGGATCAAGATCAACATTTTATTTGAAGTATTTTAACCTAGTATATAGTAGGCCTAAATTCTACTCTAGTCTGGGATGCTGATGCCGCATTACAGATCAAATATATTAAAATAAATAAATGGGGAAGGTAAATGTAACATCCAACAGAAGAAGAAGAAACACCACGGGATCGTTTAGTGGTGCGTGCATTGTTATTACATTGTTATTATTTATGAACAGAAAATAATAATAATCGCGCTCAAAATGTGACGAACACTCCCACTTTTTTTTCCGGTTTAACCGTTACATTCACATCACGTGGTAGACGCCGCTGCACGGAGACAGACGACAACAGCCGCTGAAATAGCGGATTGAAGGAAGATAGTCTCTTGGTAGGGTGGAGGGATATTAACGAAGGAAATGGGAGTAGAAATTGAGACAATAACCCCGGGCGATGGTAAAATATTTTTATGCATTTCTTTAGCTCAAGATTTGATGTTTTTCCCGTTAATTCATTTAAATTTCCATACAAAAAATGCAGCTTCTCATAGTCTTCTCATGCCGTTATCCTGTTTTAGCGTCGCGTCGTCTTTTCATGCCCGTTATCCTGTTTTTCTATGGCTTTTTCTCCCACAGGAAGAACCTTCCCTAAAAAAGGACAGACGTGTGTGGTGCATTATGTTGGTGAGTTTGGGAGATTCATTTCCAGTGTCTGTCTGTATGCAAGCACCAATGTAAATTCCCCCAAAATCTTAGATTAATTCAGATTTTTGATAGGCCACAACCTTGGCGATTGGGTGCATTTTTGTTTCAATAGTAATGTTTTCATTCAGGGGAATTTCATTCGGATGCAATTGCAAATACATCTGTAGCTCTGGCCACCCAACAATGTGTTGCGTTAAATCTTTGTGTACAAGGGAGGCGGCTTCTTTAGTATTGGAATGCGGTTACTATTGAGCAACATTGTAACATCGCGTGCGAAGTCGAGACTACTATGATACAATGTTTCCACCAGTCACTTCATAGGTGATTATAGTAATATAACATGCAGGTGTCTGTCTTGAGCGTTCAGACGTCAGCTGAACGCAGCTGCAGGGTTCAATCCGAGGTCGAAACAGCGAGGGATTTAAACCCGGTCTGATACCCTGCCTTTGTTGAAATTGAGGGGATTGGTGACGTTGGATAGAACTGAGTATTGCTGTCTGATGCCTTTCAAGAATTTTTTTCCCCCTTTCGTTGTAATTGTTTACTAATGAGTTAGTGTATTATTGTAATAGTTGCAGGGGGTTGGTGTATTTTTAAATTACATAGGCATTGCCTTTTCTCCACGTTCTCACATGATTTACACTATTCAATTGTCAGCTACCTAGTTGTAGGATAGCTGCTATTGTAGTCCTAACACCTTATTGGATTATCATGTAACTTTTATTATACTCGGATTCATGCATACACAAAATATTTAAGCCACTGGCAAGATTCTACATGTTTTACTATGTTTGCTATAGCAACAGTAGTTTTTTTTTTCTCTCTCTCCACTTTTTGATTTCCTGTCAGAAAATGATATTTTCCTGTTATTCATGTGTGAACTGTACCCTCATGCAATAGCGGGTGCTTGGGTAAAATCACTGGGGAAGCCAAGCCAGTAAAAAAGCCATATTACAACCTATGTTGTGTTAATTGTGTTGTTTGCTCTACAACCCGTTAGTTTATACACCACCCTGATATACAATATGGCCGAGACAACAAAAAAGACAACAGTCACACAGTGGCGGAATAAATTAAACTACACATATACTTCTTTCATCACAAAACCAGAAAGCAACATCTGTCTGGTGTCCACAAAAACAAATATTGCATGTAACAAATAGTTAAATGACCTACAGCATGGTCCATCAAGTTAATGTTTTCTACAGTTTACTAAACAACTACTGGGTTTAGAGCCACGTAGTTACCTCCAGTCAGCACGAAGACAACAGGAGCACTGCCTCCGCTTTTCCTGCACCATTTACACTTCAACATTAAAACATCATCAAATCAACTAGGCTATAATACAGTGAAAACAAACTGAAAGATACCAAAAACAATTTAGTCCAATGTTGCTAAATATCATGCGATTGTCCATGGTACACATTTGTGTGTGTGTGTGCGCACATGCAAGTAAAAAAAACAAACACTGCAGGACAACAACACAAGCAGACCGGACAAGTTTTTCTGACAACGTTTTGCTTTGGATGCGATTTGATTGGTGTAAAGCCAAATCCAAACTGGCCTCCTTTTGGGGGACATTTTGCTGCGCCAGGACAACCGACAGTTGAGCTTTTATTAAGGGAGGCGAAATGCTTGCTGGCATCAATCAATCAATCAAATGCTATGGCGGCAACATGTCATACTTTTTTAGTCCAGACAGCAACAGATACATGGGCTACACATACTGAGACAGAGGGGCGCTGTTTCCCTCACTCTGATGATTTCTCCGGTGAGATTCAGCCATTTGCCAATTTAAGGGAAATTATGAAAACACAGAGAGATGAAAGATAAAATTATTTTATACCATTTTCTTTTTTTTATTGGTCAAATATTTGGGGGAAGCCTGGCTTCCATTGGCATCAATGAATACACTCCACTGCCCTCATGTAATTTTATTTATTTAATCTTTATTTAACCAGGTAGGCTAGTTGAGAACAAGTTCTCATTTGATTAGTCAGTCTCCTATTTGCATAATCTGCTCCCTGAAGGGACATTTTTGAGACTTTCAACAACGATAACGTTCCACGTCAAAGAAATACAACTGGAAAAGTTTTTGCATTATAAATTCCATCCCTAATAGATCATTATATTGGCCGCTGCAGAGAGAGGGAGAGAGAAAATAAAATAATCTGGCCGCCCAACCATGCCATGTCTGGGATTACTATATATATCTTGCCCCCTGATGTGCCCGACAGCAGTGCACGCCAGAGATTAGCCCCCTCCTGGCCTGATTGGCGGTAATAACAACGGTACACAATGAATGCCTCCTCGGGATGAATTGCTGACTGCAGACACCCAGTTATGGCCACATTTTCCTGTCACTTTACTGCCCACCCCAGAGACAGCTGCAGGGGCTATTTCTGCTATCCGTGGAATCCCTTCATTTGCATTCTGGGAGATAAATTTACACTAGCTCAGAAGATATATTGTTAATGCTTCGTTAACTGTCGGTTTTGTCCCTTGTGTGTTGCATAACAATCGATATGGAAATAAACCTACAAGAGCCACAGGATGTACGTCTTTCAACTTAAGAGTCCATCTGTCTGCTGGAACTCGTTAGTTTGGGTTTTAGTACAGGAATCGCACCCCCAGTCCAGTTCTGAAATGATTGCCTTGAAACGTAACAGACATGCCACCATCTCTGTTACAGATTGTCAAAATAAATCCTCTCTGCCTCTCATTTCCTCCTTTTCAGGCTCCCTGACGGATGGACGCAAGTTTGACTCCTCCCGTGACAGGGACAAGCCCTTCAGGTTTAAAATAGGAAAACAGGAAGTGATCCGTGGCTGGGAAGAGGGAGTCGTGCAGGTAGGTGTATTATCCAGAGCAAATACATTTATATTACTTGATGAATTTAACTGTTCCAAGTACAGCCATACCTTCTCTATCAGTAGGAAGATAATGGCCTTCATGCATAGTATTTCTCTGAACATATGACATGCTTTGTGTGGGCTATACCAGACAGTTTGAAGTATTTGCATAAACTTTTACATTAGTTTCACTGTTACTGGGGCAGAACACACAGTTCGGTCTGTTTGTTGTACAGCCCTGTGATGTGTAGCTGCAGCAGATTGAAAGGCAAATGTGTGCAACAGGAGAGAGAGACTGAGGCATTGTGTACTTCAAAGCAGTTCGCTGGGCTTTTGCCAGGAGGTTGATTACATAATATTCTTATCAAGGGCGACAGATGCAGTGAAGAGACGTGCCCGTATTAGTCTTTGTTGTGTTGGCTAGGCATTCTCCCAGCCAATGGCAGTTCTCCACAAGAGCCCTCAGCGTTTTCATCAGAGGCTCCACACTTACAGCATGACAAACCGCTCCCCCAATTACACACACACACACACACACACACACACACACACACACACACACACACACACACACACTAAGCGTCTGGTCTGGGGTCAATTGCTGCTTAAGTACAACCAAAAAGTGATGCATAAATGAACACAATTTGAACCAAAAAGTTGTCAACAGTATCATAAAATGAATGCTTCTTTCCGAAATAAAGCATAGAGGTTCCTCCGTAGCTTATCTCAGTGTGGCTGTGCTTGACCTATGTCCCCCCCACTTCCTTGCAGATGAGTGTTGGTCAGAGAGCCAAGCTGACCTGCTCGCCTGACTTTGCCTACGGGGCAAAGGGCCACCCGGGGATCATTCCACCCAACGCCACCCTTATCTTTGATGTTGAGCTACTGAGCCTTGAATGAAGATGTTTCTTTTTTTTGTAAGTACTTTTTGAAGATTTTCTAAGTGTTTTATTATTATCCGTAGTTTAAATAATAGCACAAATGCATCTACAAGTCCATGGATTCAATCTAATCCCTTTCTCCTCTTCCTTCTCTGTCTTTGCAGGTTGCTTTCTACCTAGGAAACATGTAGAAAAGCTAGGAGAGTCTGCACTTGATTCTATAAGAGGCCTGTGTCTATAGTTCCACCACTTTGGTCACTATTTTATCCATATATAGAAAATCTGCATTATCAATGACTCGGTTATTTTGTTTTTCTTTAAAAACCTATGGGCCATAACCTTAAAACCTTACAAACCTTGATGTTTTTAATCTTGAATTTTTAAATTGTGCTTTACTTTGTTTTGTTTTGTGAAATGATTGGTTGTGCATGGTTACATGAGTAATACAAAATACCAATGAAATGTTAGCAGCGACATTCATCTGTTTTCAAGAGTACCTGAAAGAGGGCTGGTGCTTGACATGAATCCTACCTGAGGAACAAAACT
The DNA here is from genome assembly GCF_965601325.2 of Salmo salar. Lineage (NCBI taxonomy): Eukaryota > Metazoa > Chordata > Actinopteri > Salmoniformes > Salmonidae > Salmo > Salmo salar. Next base: position 13,870,118 of record NC_138303.1, on the reverse strand, counting down.
AAGAGAATATGAAAAGTACATGTTTGCATCCATACCTCTCCCAGCTGAAAGTAGAACAAATATGAATTGACTTTAGAGTTATAGGGCTTAGTGTAATGTTGAGAGGCAATAGTGTAGTAAAATATTGAGTCAAGGGATGTCTTAACGGTATAAAACAGGAACATTGTTTGATATGTTATTTACCCAGACTAAATAGTGATGTTTTCATTCATTTTGATTTGTTAACTTTATTAGGCGCTAGTGAGCATTCTGCACAGAGGAACTAGTACAGAAGAGTTGTATCATATTGTGTCTCTCTCATTACGAGACATACGACCAACCAACGAGCTGGTTCTGCATGTCATACTAATGATATCCTGATATATACACGTGTCAAAGCTTTGCATTTGAATCATTTTGTTGTTGCTTATGTTTCTTTCCAAGTCAAATCTTTAACCCTGTTGAAAGCCATAAACGTGTTATTAACAGTGATGGGAACCATATAGTGTACACACATTAATTGGAGTAGTGATGATGCTTTAGAAGTGAAATGCCAGAAATTTTGAAAGGGGGTTGAGGAATCGATTCAGTTGTGACCTCCCCCACCTTATTTTGTCTCACAACTTGACATTCAAATATTTTTCAGATGCCATCTTTCTAAAATATGTGTATGCGACCAATACAATTTGACTTGATAACTAAGAATGACTTCTACTTTACCTGTAATGTAATGGTAAATATTTTTGTCAGCGTCATTAGACTGACACCACACTGCCTAAATAAAAATGCTGTGTTGTGGTAGTCAGGTGACAGAGACATCCATGTTTTGTATCACATTTAAAAGTCTGTTGAAATGGAGTTAAATCTAATGCAGATAGAACATGTTCAGATGCTGGCCATCATTGCTCTTGATGTTACAGCTGTCTAGGCACATGGCACAAATACAGTCCTATGTACTGTCTATTTGTGTGCTGAGTTACATACACAGGCACAACCAATAAATGTTTTTGCAGTTGCAATAAAGTGCTCTCTACCTGCTTTGTGGAAAGTCTTTATTTTCTTCAATTACTGGAATATCTGGCATTAATGAGGGTGGGGTATTAAATAAATATTTTTTTGTTGAAATTTTGCGTTGTAATTTCAGAAAATGTACATATTATATCTGCAGTAATAGAAGGATAGTGTTTCACAGTATTATTTACCCGCCAGTGTTGTGATAGGCTATGATATTCGCCTATTGATTTCCGGAGCGGCCTCTTGTCGAAATGGAAAAGCTGCTTTGACTTTGTGGCTGGGTTATCCAGTGGAAATCGCTCTTTTCGTGGTTGCTAAGATTCTACACTCTTCGCTCAAAAACAAGCACTGAATAATCGTGTAGGGAATCCTTGCACCATATAAATCCCTGTGAAATGTATTTTCAATAGCAAAACATTTTTGTTTTTACAGCTGCTTGAAACCGGTGGACCTTAACCGAAACTAAAAGGCTCACGCCTCGATCACACCCAGTGTTTTGAATTTTGGTACACCCAGAATTACTGTAATTTCTAATGGAACGCGTTGCAGAGGTTGTTGCTGTAGACTTTGGATTTATCGAACGTATGAATCAAACTGTATGTCTATACGGCTTGACATAAATGGTAGCAGAAGGAGAATGTTGAACTTTTGTTGCACACATATCCAGATGATACGAGGCACCAAGCCCGTGTCTCTGCCATGTTGCAGGCGAGATTTGTTTTTAATACAGCCTACTTAGTGCTGTTGCAATTCACCTAGCTTCAACATAGGGGAGAAATGCTGAGACATTCTAGGTGTAGTGGCACCTTTTAAGTATCAAGGTGTTAAATTAGTGTCTGCTTTGCTATAGAAACCGGAGTTGTATCTGGGGATTGGAATAGCTAGGTTTTATGGATCATCGTTCATATTCATATAGATTAGAATATATATGAGCCATCACCCACAGCAAGACGTAGAAGAGTGGCAAAATTGCTCCACTGTAGTAGTAGCATTATGCCCCATTTTCCACTGATGAACAGTTGCTGAACTAACTAAATTCACAGATTGTCTATAACCACCTCATATCGCTCAATTTCAAGTACTTGCAAAAATCTTGAAAATGTAATATTCATTACCATAGCTACATTCATTATGTATGCCTTGAGACAACACCAGCTGATAGGCGGCCATTGGCTATGTCACCACTGTCATTGACTTGGCTTTTCTAGACCAGGAAATTAGCGGTGACTCAGAATATCACTTCTCAACAGCAGTGGTTGTCGTCCGAAGTACGAAGCAGAAAAAGAGTATCATAACTATAGTCGGAGGTTTTTCTGAGATATTCACAACAAAAACTTTTAAGGTGAGTTTACATATGTCCAACCACATTTCCCGTTAGCTAGCGTAGCTCTCCCGGTTAGCTAAGTACTGTTAGCTTGCTAGGAAATTTATCGAAGCAAGGTGGTGATTGAACATAAGAGAGTAAAGTATTATTCACCAGCGACGTGTTAGCCGATATTGGAGGAATAAAGAAAGAGTACACCTTGTCTTGATGCCTAGGTTAACTAGCTACCGAGTTAGCTAAATGTATCTCATCGTTTAGCCACAACTTCTTGTTGTTAGCTAGCTACAGTTAGCTGATAATTCTATAGCTAGTTTAGCTAGCATATATAGCTAACTAGCCAAGTTAGCTAGAGAGATACACTCAATATCTGTGCCGTCCATATGGTTGTCTTTTATAGTATGGTGTCACAGTGAGGCTATTGAAGTTAGCCTGGCCAGGTAAATACAGTTAACTGGCTAGCAAACTAGATATTCAGCTACATACCTAGCTAACGTTAACTATATTTGTTTACAACTGTTAACTCTCAATGTTTTGAAACCTCTGACTCATGACATCATGTGATTTCTTGACACATGCTACAAAATGTCTAATGTCACACTAGAGAGATGTGTACTGTAGAGAACCCCCCCAAACAATTGGCCAGCTGTAGGCAGTCTTAGCAAAATGTTTGATGTTTTATTAAGTATGAGCTGTATGGAACGTTTTAATTGTTTTTTTATTTAACCTTTATTTAACTAGGCAACTAGGTTAATGTTTGTCCCACTGTAGCCCCACATAAAGCCCCACTGTAGCCCCACATAAAGCCCCAATGTAGCTCAGTTGGTAGAGCAAGGCGCTTGCAACGCCAGGGTTGTGGGTTCGATTCCCACGGGGGACAGTATTTAAAAATGTCATAAAATGTATGCACTCTACTGTAAGTCGCGCTGGGTAAGAGCATCTCCTAAATGACTAAAATGTAATGTAAAAATGAGAATATCAACCTTCTGATTTAGAATCATATAGTGACCTAGGTCAATCTAGTCACCGATCAGCTCAGACAGCACTGAAACGGATTAATGAATATAGATGTCAATGGTTTAGTTCAGTGTAGCTTCGTCCTGCAAATAGCCATTTTAAATGACCATTTTATATAAAATAAAAATAAGTAACTTTTAATGTTGCAAATGGGTAGCCATCTGTAAAATGAAAAGTCAAAATTGTTACTATAAATGGTCATTATAAATGGCTAGCTGCGGGATGAAGCTAACTTCCGTACTGTAGGACAGCACAGAAGAACATTCTGAATGGGGTAACTAGGCATATATCTTAAACAACTTGGTATACACTGGTTGAAAACAAAGAGGAAGGTGAGTGGACATGAAACATGTCATTAGTTATAATAGTGGACCTTGTGATCATTGTCATAGTCTCCCCCCACTTCTCTGGCTGTGCATTGCTTACCACAGCCACCTTTCTCCACCATGTCAGTAGACCAGAATACGTTCCCAAGGGGATAACATTCTTTGTATATTCAATTCGTTTAGGCTCAAGGAAGTGCTGAAGTTTGCCCCTTCTGTAGCGTTTGCTGGACATGTCTGTGTAGTGCGTAGACAAAAACCACAGTATTTCCTACAGAGCGACTGAAATTGTTTCAGTCTGTATTCTTGTCAGAAGCACATCGTGCACGACACAAGTCGTGTCCCTATTTGATTAATTTAGTTAGCCTATTCTTGCTAAGGAATCCCCCCCATCTCAGTACTACAAAAACACTTGTAGTTACTGGTAGGGGATGAGGTAACCAGCCCAAGAATAAGGTTATTTTATTCCAAGGTTTCCACTTTTATCTGGGAATAAGCCAGCCCATGTTTCTGAATGGTGATGGTGGGGGGCACATTTCAAATGAAAACATGGAAAGTGCCTTGGTGTTCAGAGACATAATGGAGTGTGTCTCTCTGGTCTGTGAATTGGGTGTGTAGTGTACAGTAGTCTTGACTTAGTAATGTGATTGGTGGGCATGTTTAGCTTGGCTCAGCGATTGTGCTAAATGTTCACATTATGTGCTTATTTTTATCCCTTTTTTTATTTTATTTTATTTTTTACTCTGTAGTAGTGTCAACTTGTTAGTAGGAATGTGTTAGTGGGGTTATGTCTTTTCACAATTGTGTGTTGTCTGTCTTGTATGTTGTTCTTGTAGAGGAACAAGGATTGGGCTGTTTTCATGATGTGTGGTTTGACAGTGCTGTATGTGTAGGAGGGAGTTTCATTTGCATCAATGTTGTGGGCTAGGGTTTATACACGTAGGAGTGTTTTTTTCATTCTCTAAGTCTGCTGTGTGTTGTGTAGTTTTTTTTATTTCGTCGTGTGTGGGAGAGAACATGGACATTGACACTGACTGTGGTCGAGATGGTAGCAGTGTATCATTGACTACCTCTAAGTTCCTGTTTCCTGTTCATGGCTTGCAGCATATCTTGTGATCTATTCAAAAAGTGGGATGCCACAGTGTATAATATAAAAGTGAAAAGGAACAGTATGTGACATGAACTTGAATATCTCTCTTGGGCATTTCCTTTTCAACACCGTTCTCAAGAACACACTGGAGACACCAACTTTATAAACAAACCATCATTGACAGTGATTCTGATGTCGTACCGGAAATGTGACCAGACCAGTTCGTCTTCTCTTCTTCCTGGATTGACCCGTATGGCTCAGATGACATCTTAACGAATGTACGCATAGGCCTACACCAATAACTTGATCAGAAGAACACGATAGCAAAAGCCCTTGTCCTTAAAGGCAAGACTTGTATGTTTGAGTAGTAGTTGATGATTAGTCATTCATAAGTGACTGGGCTCTTACTCCTCGGCATGGTAGGTGTCTACTGTAGACTCTGGGACAGTTTCACCTGCCACACCCTATAGTACAGCTGATCCCTATTTACTCTTGTACTGGAAGCGTGTACTCTCCCTTTCTCTCCTTCCCCTTCTGTCATTCCCTCTCTCATTCCCTCTTTCTCTCTCTTTCTCTCTCTTTCTCTCTCTTTCTCTCTCTTTCTCTCTCTTTCTCTCTCTTTCTTCCTTCCTTCCTTCCTTCTTTTTTTTATTTTTTTGTGAGTGTAAGTGAGCTTTTAGTTTCTCGTTAACTCTGGCTGTAGGCCTATCTCTTCCAGTAAAAGGGAAACTGCTCTCTCATCCTGTTTGTCTCTTGCTATTCCATTAGGCCTAGATCCATTCGTTTTGCTCCATTCTCAGCCTGTGATTTTACTAGTTTTCCATGATAACTTGTGTGTTTGTTTACCAGCTTTGAGAGAGCGAAGGCTCAGTACCAAAACACAGACCATATCAGCCCCAGTACATACTGTACATTGCCTTCAGAAAGTATTCATACCCAATTACTTATTCCACATTTTGTGTTACAGCCTGAATTCAAAATTTATTAAATAGATTTTTCTCTACACACAATACCCCATAATGACAAAGTTAAAACATTTTTTGCTAAATTATTCACACCCCTGAGTCAATACTTTGTAGAAGCACTTTTGGCAGTGATTAGAGCTGTGAGTCTTTCTGGGTAAGTCTCTAAGAGCTTTCCACACCTTTGCCCATTTATTATTAAAAAAAAATCTTCAAGCTCTGTCAAGTTGGTTGTTGATCATTGCTAGACCATTTTCAGGTCTTGCCGTAGATTTTCAGATCAAAACAGTAAATCGGCCACGCAGGAACATTCACTGTCTTCTTGCTAAACAACTCCAGTGTAGATTTGGCCTTGTGTTTTAGGTTATTGTCCTGCTGAAAGGTGACTTCATATCCCAGTCTTTTGTGGAAAGCAGACTGATCCAGGTTTTCCTCTAGGATTTTGCCTGTGCTTAGCTCCATTCTATTTATTTTTTATTCTTGAAAAACTCCCCAGTACTTAACGATGACAAACATACCCATAACATGATGCAGCCACCACTATGCTTGAGAATATGGAGAGTGGTACTCAGTAATGTGTTGTATTGGACATTTTTTGCAGTATTATTTTAGTGCCTTGTTGCAAACAGGATGCATGTTTTTTAATAGCTTTATTATGTACAGGCTTTCTTCTTTTCACTCCGTCAATTACAGTTGAAATCGGAAGTTTACATACACTTAGGTTGGAGTCATTAAAACAAGTTTTTCAACCACTCCACAAATGTCTTGTTAACAAACTATAGTTTTGGCAAGTCGGTTAGGACAACTACTTTGTGCATGACACAAGTCATTTTTCCAACAATTGTTTAGACAGATTATTTCACTTATAACTTTACATACACTAAGTTGACTGTGCCTTTAAACAGCTTGGGACGTTCCAGAAAATTATGTCATGGCTTTAGAAGCTTCTTTTAGGCTAATTGACATAATTTGAGTCAATTGGAGGTGTACCTGTGGTTGTATTTCAAGGCCTACCTTCAAACTCAGTGCCTCTTTGCTTGACCATTGGAAAATCAAAAGAAATCAGCCATGCCCTCAGAAAAACAATTATAGACCTCCACAAGTCTGGTTTGTCTTTGGGAGCAATATCCAAATGCCTGAAGGTACCACGTTCATCTGTACAAACAATAGTGTGCAAGTATAAACACCATGGGACCACGCAGCCGTCATACCGCTCAGGAAGGAGACGCATTGTGTCTCCTAGAGATTAATGTATGTTGGTGCGAAAAGTGCAAATCAATCCCAGAACAACCGCAAAGGACCTTGTAAAGATGCTGGAGGAAACAGGTACAAAAGTATCTATATCCACAGTAAAACGAGTCCTATATCGACAACCTGAAAGGCCGCTCAGCAAGGAAGAAGCCACTGCTCCAAAACCGCCATAAAAAAGCCAGACTACGGTTTGCAACTGCACATGGGGACAAAGATCATACGTTTTGGAGAAATGTCCTCTGGTCTGATGAAACAAAAATAGAACTGTTTGGCCATAATGACCATTGTTATGTTTGGAGGAAAAAGGGGGAGGCTTGCAAGCCAAAGAACACAATCCCAACCATGAAGAACGGGTGGCAGCATCATGTTGTGGGGGACTGATGCACTTCACAAAATAGATGGCATCAGGAGAAGGAAACTTATGTTGATATATTGAAGCAACATCTCAAGACATCAGTCAGGAAGTTGAAGCTTGGTCAGAAATGGGTTTTCGAAATGGACAATGACCCCAAGCATACTTCCAAAGTTGTGGCAAAATGGCTTAAGGACAACAAACTCCAAGGTATTGGAGTGGCCATCACAAAGCCCTGAGCTCAATATTATAAAAAATGTGTGGGCAGAAAGAGCAAGGATCCTACAAACCTGACTCAGTTACACCAGCTCTGTCTGGAGGACTGGGCCAAAATTCACCCAACTTATTGTGGGAAGCTTGTGGAAGGCTACCTGAAATGTTTGACCCTAGTTAAACAATTTACAGGCACTGCTACCAAATACTAATTGAGTGTAGGTAAACTTCTGACCCACTGGGAATGTGATGAAAGAAATAAAAGCTGAAATAAATCATTCTCTCTACTATTATTGACATTTCACATTCTTAAAATAAAGTGGTGATCCTAACTGACCTAAGACAGATAATTTTCACTAGGATTAAATGTCAGGAATTGTGAAACTGAGTTTAAATGTATTTGGCTAAGGTGTATGTAAACTTCCGACCTCAACTGTAGGTTAGTATTGTAATTTGTGGAGTAACTACGATGTTGATGTTTTTTCGTATCACAGCCATTAAACTAGAACTGTTTTAAAGTCATCATTGGCCTTATGGTGAAATACCTAAGCGGTTTCCTTCTTCACCGGCAACGCCTGTATCTTTGTAGTGACTGGGTGTATTGTTAGACCATCCAAAGTGTAATGAATAACTTCACCATGCTCAAAGAGCTATTCAATGTCAGCTTTAAAAAAATATCCATCTACCAATAGGTGCCCTTTGCGAGGCATTGGAAAACCTTCCTAGTCTTTGTGGTTGAATCTGTGTTTGAAAATCACTGCTTGGTTGAGGGACCTTACAGATAATCGTATGTGTGGGGTACAAAGGTAGTCGTTCAGAAATCACATTTAACACCAATATTGCACACAGTGAGTCCATGCAACTTACTATGACTTGTTAAGCAATAAAAAAAAAAATCTAAAACCTATTTATGCTCGCCATAAGAAAGGGCCTGAACAATTATATATGAAGTATATTTTTTCTCTTAAAACACAATTCCACTTTGACATTATGGGGTATTGTGGGTAGGCCAATGACCAAAAAAAATCTCAATCAACTTTAAATTCAAGATTTAACATAACAAAATGTGGAAAAAGTCAAGGGGTGTGAATACTTTCTGAAGGCCTTGTACCAGGTAGAAACCACCACAAGCTTCCTCAATAGGTTTCAGTGTTGTCTAATAGATGTAATGTACTTTCTTGGTTTTAGTTGCTAGCAACTACTTTTTGTTCCTTGACTAACTTTTTATGATATCAATGTTTTCTTCTTGATAGTAGACATCCGGAGATCAAAAGCCCAGCGCCTTGAGATTTTTTGCTGTGTTGCTCGTTCAGTGGCTGGGGACAAGGCAGCAGTACAAACGGGCTGCAGGTTGAGGCTTACATAACATGTTTTTTAACTGATGAAGTGCCCTGGGGGATTGCTGTGTGTGAACAATGACACATTCTGCCTGTTGTGTATGTTTTGACTGTTACTTTACAGTACAAACTGAAATGCTCAAATCAACCTACATTGTTTTACATGTCGAGGTTAGGTAACCTTGATGTTGTGAAAATGCTTTTAGAACATATAATAATTTTTTCGAGCGCCTAGCTCAGGATAGAAAGATGTGGCCTCAGTGCCTAGCTCAGGATAGAAAGATGTGGCCACACTACAGACCCGGCGTCACTACAGACCCGTGTTCGATCCCAGGCTGTGTTGCAGCCGGCCTCGACCAGGAGACGCATGATTTGGCCCAGCGTCGTCCGGGTTAGAGGAGGGTTTGGCCGGCCGGGATGTCATTGTCCCATCGCACTGTAGCGACTCCTTGTGGCAGGCCGGGCGCACGCTGACTTCGGTCGCCAGCTGTACAGTGTTTCCTCCGACACACTGGTGAGGCTGGCTTCCGGGTTAAGCAAGTAGTGTGTCAAGAAGCAGCGCGGCTTGGTGGGGTCGTGTTTCGGAGGACGCACGGCTCTCGACCTTCGCCTCTCCCGAGTCCGTACGGGAGTTGCAGTGAAGGGACCAGACAGTAACTACCAATTTGATATCACGAAAAAAGGGCAATTACATTTTTTTAAATAAACCACTTGCAAACGTTTTTGAGCTCATTCAGCTGTAGGCTACATTAGTGGTTTTTCACATGGACAGGGGCATCATATCAACTGTTACTCTACATTAGCAAGCCAGCTGAATGCATGATGTCCACAATAACAATGCTGGTAGCTAGCGTAGAATTAGCCTGTATAGTCAGTCAGTCAACAGTCAACCCACTTGGACATGTTTTTGTTCATTCAGCTAGCAAGGTTTAGCTGTGTTAAACATTACAGTAGTTTTGACATGGGCATCGGCTCGTACTGTGTTAGCATAAGGTAGCTAACAGCATCAAGGTTAGTAAGCTAACTGCATGGTAATGCCTACAATAAGTCACTTTTGCAGGCAGATCGTGTACACTATGCATAAAATGTTATCCAATATGGTTTGCAGTGAGGGATTTCAGATGTGCCAAACCTAGGAGAAGCTAGCTAGTTGGGCTAGAAAAACAAGTATTCAGTCAATGCTAGCTAGATTAAATTGTTGTATTTAACCTTTATTTAACTTGGCAAGTAAGTTAAGAACAAATTCTTATTTACAATGAAGGCCTAACCCGTACAACGCCGGGACAATCGGGAGTCCCATAGGGCGGCTGACAATCACGGCCGGTTGTGATACAGCCTGGAATCGAACCAGGGTCTGTAGTGACACCTCTTGCACTGAGATGCAGTGCCTTAGACTGCTGCGCCACTCGGGAGCCTCCTCCTAGATAGCTAGGTGTCTGTTCTGAAAGACTTAGCTACAGACATGTAGTGTTGCTAACAGTGTCCACTTTTATTAAATCAATTGCAGCTAGTTGTGAGACTTACCAAATGATGCTGCCAATGTCACTAGGCTACCTAGCAAAATGTCCATCAATGGTAGCTGAGCTTGCCGTGGTTTCAGACTAGTTGGCTAGCTAGCCCATCTTGCACAGTGTGTGTATATATATTTTTTGTCAACTTATCGTTCATGCCATGTTACCTGGCTAGTCTCTTAACAGGATAGCCTTCTACAAAGGCACGTAGTTTTGTATTGTCAAAATTTTAAACATTCTCAATGAGGCTACAAACATGCAATCTAATCTGGGCTGCATGTCAGACGAACCATTCAAGTGATGTCATTGATGACACGTTATCAAGATGGCGGCACGCAGTAGTCAGATGAGGCCATTTTTTTAAAGGTTTTAACATAAATATGAGCTTTCAGCATTTTTAAAGGTAGGAACATTCTTCTTTATAACATTTTGGTTATCAAAATCACCTTAACTTACTACAGTCAGTTTCTAGCCGACATTGTTTGTTCTAGAACTAGCCCAGCCTACAGTATGTGGATAAGAAGGGTATCTCTGACTTGTTTGTTAGTTAGGTCTTTATAGGGTGTTCTGACCACACCCACTCCTCAGCCTACATCACATCTTTGTTACTGTTAGCTACCCTTCTCTCTCTTTTCCATCTCACAGTAATGAAAGGATGAGTGATGATGGGAAGGGGTCTGGAAGTGCAGAAATAGATCATGGTGGATTAGTGGTGAAAAACTTAAAGCCTCAATTGAAAAACATCTCATTATGAGCTTGGAGTCCCCATGCCATGTATGTCACTCTGTCAGAGCTGTGTATGGGCACGGTCTATAGACAGACAGACAGACCAACCACTCTGTTCTCCAACCCGCTGTCTGTGTGGTCCAGAGCCCCCCCCCCCCATCCTGTCTTCCGCCACGTTATTCTCAGCTAGGGATTTGCCATCAAAGGTTAGCAGTTTATGGGTGAGATTCTATTTCTCCTATGTATTGTGGGCTTTACTCTTCTCATGCCAACATTATAACAGTTTCCTTTGTGTTCTTCCCACAGAATGTCGCTGTATCCATCCCTCGAGGATCTTAAGGTGGACAAGGTCATGAAGGTAAGGAAAACCCAGTATTGGACAGAATATTGGACTTTTTTTAAGTAGGCTACTCTGACCTCGTCCCGGCTGTTAAAGTACTCTTCCTGGTCACAATAAAACTAGCGGGTGGCTAAAACCAATTCAAACATTCAAATGCAAATCGACCTTGTTCTTTGTTAAAAGAGAGGAAGAAATATACAAAGCTTCAGCTAAAGTGTTGTGTCCATTATATTTTCTCTAGGCCGCAGGTAGCCTAGCGGTTAAGATCGTTGGGCCAGAAACCAAAAGGTTGCTGGTTCGAATCCCCGAGCCGACTAGGGTGAAAAATCTGTCTGTGCCCTTAAGCAAGGCTCTTAACCCTAATTGCTCCTGTAAGTTGCTCTGGATAAGACCGCCTGCTAAATGACTAGAATGTAATGTCTAGTAACATTTTATCTTCTAGTGTCCATTACTCTGTCTAGACTGCAGGTGTTCTAGAGTCCGTTTCTCTGTCTAGACAGCAGGTGTTCTACTGTCCGTTTCTCTGTCTAGACAGCAGGTGTTCTACTGTCCGTTACTCTGTCTAGACTGCAGGTGTTCTAGTGTCCGTTACTGTCTAGACTGCAGGTGTTCTAGAGTCCGTTACTCTGTCTAGACTGCAGGTGTTCTAGAGTCCGTTACTCTGTCTAGACTGCAGGTGTTCTAGAGTCCGTTACTCTGTCTAGACTGCAGGTGTTCTACTGTCCGTTACTCTGTCTAGACTGCAGGTGTTCTAGTGTCCGTTACTGTCTAGACTGCAGGTGTTCTAGAGTCCGTTACTCTGTCTAGACTGCAGGTGTTCTAGAGTCCGTTACTCTGTCTAGACTGCAGGTGTTCTAGAGTCCGTTACTCTGTCTAGACTGCAGGTGTTCTAGAGTCCGTTACTCTGTCTAGACTGCAGGTGTTCTAGTGTCCGTTACTCTGTCTAGACTGCAGGTGTTCTAGTGTCCGTTACACTGTCTAGACTGCAGGTGTTCTAATGTCCGTTACTGTCTAGACTGCAGGTGTTCTAGTGTCCGTTACTGTCTAGACTGCAGGTGTTCTAGAGTCCGTTACTCTGTCTAGACTGCAGGTGTTCTAGAGTCCGTTACTCTGTCTAGACTGCAGGTGTTCTAGAGTCCGTTACTCTGTCTAGACTGCAGGTGTTCTAGTGTCCGTTACTCTGTCTAGACTGCAGGTGTTCTAGAGTCCGTTGCTCTGTCTAGACTGCAGGTGTTCTACTGTCCGTTACTGTCTAGACTGCAGGTGTTCTACTGTCCGTTACTGTCTAGACTGCAGGTGTTCTAGAGTCCGTTGCTCTGTCTAGACTGCAGGTGTTCTACTGTCCGTTACTCTGTCTAGACTGCAGGTGTTCTAGTGTCCGTTACTGTCTAGACTGCAGGTGTTCTAGTGTCCGTTACTGTCTAAACTGCAGATGTTCTAGTGTCCGTTACTGTCTAAACTGCAGGTGTTCTAGTGTCCGTTACACTGTCTAGACTGCAGGTGTTCTAGTGTCCGTTGCTCTGTCTAGACTGCAGGTGTTCTAGTGTCCGTTACTGTCTAGACTGCAGGTGTTCTAGTGTCCGTTACTGTCTAGACTGCAGGTGTTCTAGTGTCCGTTACTGTCTAAACTGCAGATGTTCTAGTGTCCGTTACTGTCTAAACTGCAGGTGTTCTAGTGTCCGTTACACTGTCTAGACTGCAGGTGTTCTAGTGTCCGTTGCTCTGTCTAGACTGCAGGTGTTCTAGTGTCCGTTACTGTCTAGACTGCAGGTGTTCTAGTGTCCGTTACTGTCTAGACTGCAGGTGTTCTAGTGTCCGTTACTGTCTAGACTGCAGGTGTTCTAGTGTCCGTTGCTCTGTCTAGACTGCAGGTGTTCTAGTGTCCGTTGCTCTGTCTAGACTGCAGGTGTTCTAGTGTCCGTTGCTCTGTCTAGACTGCAGGTGTTCTAGTGTCCGTTGCTCTGTCTAGACTGCAGGTGTTCTAGTGTCCGTTGCTCTGTCTAGACTGCAGGTGTTCTAGTGTCCGTTGCTCTGTCTAGACTGCAGGTGTTCTAGTGTCCGTTGCTCTGTCTAGACTGCAGGTGTTCTAGTGTCCGTTGCTCTGTCTAGACTGCAGGTGTTCTAGTGTCCGTTGCTCTGTCTAGACTGCAGGTGTTCTAGTGTCCGTTGCTCTGTCTAGACTGCAGGTGTTCTAGTGTCCGTTACTCTGTCTAGACTGCAGGTGTTCTAGAGTCCGTTACTCTGTCTAGACTGCAGGTGTTCTACTGTCCGTTGCTCTGTCTAGACTGCAGGTGTTCTAGTGTCCGTTGCTCTGTCTAGACTGCAGGTGTTCTAGTGTCCGTTACTCTGTCTAGACTGCAGGTGTTCTAGTGTCCGTTACTCTGTCTAGACTGCAGGTGTTCTAGAGTCCGTTACTCTGTCTAGACTGCAGGTGTTCTAGTGTCCGTTACTCTGTCTAGACTGCAGGTGTTCTAGTGTCCGTTACTCTGTCTAGACTGCAGGTGTTCTAGTGTCCGTTACTCTGTCTAGACTGCAGGTGTTCTAGAGTCCGTTACTCTGTCTAGACTGCAGGTGTTCTAGTGTCCGTTACTCTGTCTAGACTGCAGGTGTTCTAGTGTCCGTTACTCTGTCTAGACTGCAGGTGTTCTAGTGTCCGTTACTCTGTCTAGACTGCAGGTGTTCTAGAGTCCGTTACTCTGTCTAGACTGCAGGTGTTCTAGTGTCCGTTACTCTGTCTAGACTGCAGGTGTTCTAGAGTCCGTTACTCTGTCTAGACTGCAGGTGTTCTAGTGTCCGTTACTCTGTCTAGACTGCACGTGTTCTAGTGTCCGTTACTCTGTCTAGACTGCAGGTGTTCTAGTGTCCGTTACTCTGTCTAGACTGCAGGTGTTCTAGTGTCCGTTACTCTGTCTAGACTGCAGGTGTTCTAGTGTCCGTTACTCTGTCTAGACTGCAGGTGTTCTAGTGTCCGTTACTCTGTCTAGACTGCAGGTGTTCTAGTGTCCGTTACTGTCTAGACTGCAGGTGTTCTAGTGTCCGTTACTGTCTAGATTGCAGGTGTTCTAGTGTCCGTTACTGTCTAGACTGCAGGTGTTCTAGTGTCCGTTACTCTGTCTAGACTGCAGGTGTTCTAGTGTCCGTTACACTGTCTAGACTGCAGGTGTTCTAGTGTCCGTTACACTGTCTAGACTGCAGGTGTTCTAGTGTCCGTTACACTGTCTAGACTGCAGGTGTTCTAGTGTCCGTTACACTGTCTAGTGATGTTTTGTCTTACATATAAAGATTTTTTCCCTTCCAAGAAGAATGAGGTGTCTGTTCTTACAAATGTGTTCTTATTTGCATGTGCTAGCTTAATGTTGTTCTTTATGGGGGGGGGGGGTAGCATCATACTGTAAGAGTTGTATTGAGTTTCAGTGTGGGGGGGGGGGGGTACCATCATACTGTAAGAGTTGTATTGAGTTTCAGTGTGGGGGGGTACCATCATACTGTAAGAGTTGTATTGAGTTTCATTGTGGGGGGGTACCATCATACTGTGAGAGTTGTATTGAGTTTCAGTGTGGGGGGGTACCATCATACTGTAAGAGTTGTATTGAGTTTCAGTGTGGGGGGGTGGGGGGGTACCATCATACTGTAAGAGTTGTATACACAGTCAGTTAGGAAAGCTAAGGCTAGCTTTTTCAAACAGAAATGTGCATCCTGTAGCACTAATTCCAAAAAGGTCTGGGACACTGTAAAGTCAATGGAGAATAAGAGCACCTCCTCCCAGCTGCCCACTGCACTGAGGCTAGGAAACACTGTCACCACCGATAAATCTACGATAATCGAGAATTTCAATAAGCATTGTTCTACGGCTGGCCATGCTTTCCACCTGGCTACCCCTACCCCAGTCAACAGCTTTGCACCCCCCACAGCAACTTGCCCAAGCCCCCCCACTTCTCCTTCACCCAAATCCAGATAGCTGATGTTCTGAAAGAGCTGCAAAATCTGGACCCCTACAAATCAGCTGGGCTAGACAATCTGGACCCTCTCTTTCTAAAATTATCCGCCGAAATTGTTGCCACCCCTATTACCTATTACTTGCCTGTTCAACCTCTTTCGTACCGTCTGAGATCCCTAAAGATTGGAAAGCTGCCGCGGTCATCTCCCTCTTCAAAGGAGGAGACACTCTAGACCCAAACTGTTACAGACCTATATCCATCCTGCCCTGCCTTTCTAAGGTCTTCGAAAGCCAAGTTAACAAACAGATCATCGACCATTTCGAATCCCACTGTACTTTCTCCACAATGCAATCTGGTTTCCGAGCTGGTCATGGGTGCACCTCAGCCATGCTCAAGGTCCTAAACGATATCATAACCGCCATCGATAAAAGACAGTACTGTGCAGCCGTCTTCATCGACCTGGCCAAGGCTTTCGACTCTGTCAATCACCGCATTCTTATTGGCAGACTCAACAGCCTTGGTTTCTCAAATGACTGCCTCGCCTGGTTCACCAACTACTTCTCAGACAGAGTTCAGTGTGTCAAATCGGAGGGCCTGTTGTCCGGACCTCTGGCAGTCTCTACGGGGGTACCACAGGGTTCAATTCTCAGACCGACTCCTTTCTCTGTATATATCAATGATGTCGCTCTTGCTGCTGGTGATTCTCTGATCCACCTCTACGCAGACGACACCATTCTGTATACATCTGGCCCTTCTTTAGACACTGTGTTAACAAACCTCCAAACGAGTTTCAATGCCATACAACACTCCTTCCGTGGCCTCCAACTGCTCTTAAATGCTAGTAAAACTAAATGCATGCTCTTCAACCAATTGCTGCCCGCACCCTCCCGCCCAGCTAGCATCACTACTCTGGACGGTTCTGACTTTGGTATTTATAGTTGTCCACATAGTTGAGACTGTTAACTCTCCTTCCAGACTCACATTAAGTATCTCCAATCCAAAATTAAATCTAGAATCGTCTTCCTATTTTGCAACAAAGCCTCCTTCACTCATGATGCCAAACATATTCTTCTAAAACTGACTATCCTACCGATCCTTGACTTCGGCGATGTCATTTAAAAAATTGCCTCCAACACTCTACTCAGCAAATTGGATTCAATCTATCACAGTGCCATCTGTTTTGTCACTAAAGCCCCATATACTACCCACCACTGCGACCTGTATGCTCTCGTTGGATGGCCCTCGCTACATATTCGTTGCCAAACCCACTGGCTCCAGGTCATCTATAAGTCTTTGCTAGGCAAAGCCCTGCCTTATCTCAGCTCACTGGTCACCATAGCAACACCCACCCTTGGCATGCGCTCCAGCAGGTATATTTCACTCGTCATCCCCAAAGCCAACACCCCTTTTGGCCGCCTTTCCTTCCAGTTCTCTGCTGCCATTGACTGGAACGAATTGTAAAAATTGCTGAAGCTGAAGACTTATCTCCCTCACTAAGTATCAGCTGTCAGAGCAGCTTACCGTTCACTGCACCTGTACACAGCCCATCTGTAAATAGCCCACCCAACTACCTCATCCCCCTTACCTTTCTAATCTTACTACACCTTGTACATAGATTTTTCAATTGTGTTATCGTCTGCACCTTTGTTTATTCCACGTGTAACTCTGTGTTGTTGTTTGTGTCGCTTTGCTTTATCTTGGCCAGGTCACAGTTGTAAATGAGAACTTTTTCTCAACTGGCCTACCTGGTTAAATAAAGGTGAAAATAAATAAATATATATTTAGTTTCAGTGTGGTGACTTAATAAACGTCTTTACTGTCTTTCTCTTAGGCTCAGACCCAATTTGCCCATACCACTGCTACCCCAGCCATCGCTGAGGGGACCTACCAGCCACAGGCTGCTGGGCTGGGGATGCCATCATCAGGTGAGTCCACTGGCTCTGTGAGGCCTGTACCACATGTTAAAGGGATACCTCGGGATTTTGGCTGTGTGTCTCTCTCTTCATCTACTTCCACAGTGTCGTATGAACATGTGGATACCATTGTTATGTCTTCCAGTCATTGCACTAAAGTTACTGAGCAACTGCCTTCAAACTGCACGCAGAGATACTCTATGTATCACAGACCATATTCTGTAGTTTACCTGTTGGTTGCCCTCCTCCAGACCAGGGTGTTCCTATTTACAAAACTTCTCAGAGTAGGATTGCTGCTCTAGGATCAGGTCCTTCCTTGTCCATGTAATCTTATTCATTATGATCTGAAAGGAAACACTGATCCTAGAGCAGCACTTATACTCTGAGACACTTTTTGAATACAGGCCCTGGTCTCTCACTTTCTTCCTACTCTCCCTTTCATCTCTTGGTTTCCCTCTCCATCTTTGTCTGTTTGGGGCTCTTCTCTGAATCAGGCTGTTGTTAGTGGTGAAAGGCCTTTCGTCTCTGTAGTGTGGTGTTGAGAGGCGATAAAGACATGCTGAGGATTAGAGGCAGTTGGGGGTATGGGGTCTTATTGAATGTTCTTTAGCTCAGCTCCTACTCTGTGGATCAGTCTCCTCTTAGCCTCAGTGTCTTTCATTGAGTGAGGGTGAAATGGGCAGAGAGACCACAGTGAGCAGTCTCTCAATGCAGGGATTCCAATAGGGAGAGGGAGGGAGGAGTACAAGATAAAAGGAAGGTGGACAGGGGCCCACAGGGAGGGGGAAAAAATGTGGTTTTCTGCTCTTTTTCACTTGTTCCCCTCTTTCACTCTCATTCTCTCTTTCTCAGTATGGGATGTCCTCTGGGCTTTGGTTTTCTCCCAGTGGAGCTAGCTTATGGTTGACATGGAGACGGCTGGCCTGGTGGCAGCGCTGGGGAGGGGAGTTTTCTTCCTCAGGCCTGAAGGGGACAGACAGGAAAGGTGGTGAAGGAAATGGCCCTGCATGACATCACCACTGGACCTCAGCCCAACCACAGCTCTCACTGCCGCCCGCTTCCTCATTTCCTCCAATCATGTCTTACAGTGGGGGAAAAAAGTATTTGATCCCCTGCTGATTTTGTACGTTTGCCCACTTACAAAGAAATGATCAGTCTCTAATTTTAATGGTAGGTTTATTTGAACAGTGAGAGACAGAATAACAACAAAAAAATCCAGAAAAACGCATGTCAAAAATGTTATAAAATGATTAGCATTTTAATGAGGGAAATAAGTATTTGACCCCCTCTCAATCAGAAAGATTTCTGGCTCCCAGGTGTCTTTTATACAGGTAACGAGTTGAGATTAGGAGCGCACTCTTAAAGGGATCCGTGGAGGCCAGTGTTGTCGTCAGGCTCAGCCCCGGTGATCCGTGGAGGCCAGTGTTGTCGTCAGGCTCAGCCCCGGTGATCCGTGGAGGCCAGTGTTGTCGTCAGGCTCAGCCCCGGTGATCCGTGGAGGCCAGTGTTGTCGTCAGGCTCAGCCCCGGTGATCCGTGGAGGCCAGTGTTGTCGTCAGGCTCAGCCCCGGTGATCCGTGGAGGCCAGTGTTGTCGTCAGGCTCAGCCCCGGTGATCCGTAGAGGCCAGTGTTGTCGTCAGGCTCAGCCCCGGTGATCCGTAGAGGCCAGTGTTGTCGTCAGGCTCAGCCCCGGTGATCCGTGGAGGCCAGTGTTGTCGTCAGGCTCAGCCCCGGTGATCCGTGGAGGCCAGTGTTGTCGTCAGGCTCAGCCCCGGTGATCCGTGGAGGCCAGTGTTGTCGTCAGGCTCAGCCCCGGTGATCCGTGGAGGCCAGTGTTGTCGTCAGGCTCAGCCCCGGTGATCCGTGGAGGCCAGTGTTGTCGTCAGGCTCAGCCCCGGTGATCCGTGGAGGCCAGTGTTGTCGTCAGGCTCAGCCCCGGTGATCCGTAGAGGCCAGTGTTGTCGTCAGGCTCAGCCCCGGTGATCCGTGGAGGCCAGTGTTGTCGTCAGGCTCAGCCCCGGTGATCCGTGGAGGCCAGTGTTGTCGTCAGGCTCAGCCCCGGTGATCCGTAGAGGCCAGTGTTGTCGTCAGGCTCAGCCCCGGTGATCCGTGGAGGCCAGTGTTGTCGTCAGGCTCAGCCCCGGTGATCCGTGGAGGCCAGTGTTGTCGTCAGGCTCAGCCCCGGTGATCCGTGGAGGCCAGTGTTGTCGTCAGGCTCAGCCCCGGTGATCCGTAGAGGTCAGGTGACAGTGAAAGAGTAAAACTTAACACTGAGACATAATTTAGTCCCTGGGGTTGGCAGAGCACTGCAACTCTGAGAGGTAATGGTATTGCAGATTACACCAGGCCAAGGTCAGTTTATATCCTGTATTAGTTGAGTGGTAGTTTGTGTGTGAGAAGAGAGGCCAACAGTTAAATGATTAAATGAGTATGTGTGTTAACCAAACCAATGTGTAGACTGAGCAGTGCGTGGTCTTTATATATATTTTTCCTGTCCAATAGGAAGAGATCGGATGCCTGTAGGCGGTGGTTAGTTGAATCACTATCAGCAAATTCTTCTCCCGTACAGCATCTGTGGACTGTGTGGGTGGATGTTCTCTGTGTCACTCATGTGTATTCCTATAGCCTATGCCTTTTTCTGTTTATTGTGGGGGTGCTGTGTGACTGTCTGGCTTATCGTGTCGATCTCCCACATGCCTTGGTATACATGTGTCCTTTTTAACTTTCCACCCAAACTTTATTCCTAAAAAAAATATTTGTTTTTCACATTTTACGATCATAAATACAATTCAACATTCACATAAAATATATTTCAGTTCATAATTACATGACTTACAAATGTAATAGTCTGTCTTATTTCTTCTTTTTTAATATTCTGTTTTTGATTTGTAAAAAAAACCTGTGGTAAATTCAATTGATTGGACATGATTTGGAAAGGTTGCATGTCGGAGCAAAAACCAAGCCATGAGGTCGAAGGAGTTGTCTGTAGACCTCCGAGACAGGAAGAACAACAAAAAATGCCTGCAGCATTCAAGGTCCCCAAGGACACAGTGGCCGCAATCATTCTTAAAAGGAAGAATTTTGTAACCACCAAGACTCCCCCTAGAGCTGGCCGCCCGGCCAAACTGAGCAATTGGGGGAGAAGGGCCTTGGTCAGGGAGGTGACGAAGAACCCAATGGTCACTCTGAAAGAGCTCCAGAGTTCCTCTGTGGAGATGGGAGAACCTTCTAGAAGGACAACCATCTCTGCAGCACTCCACCAATCAGGCCTTTATGGTAGAGTGGCCAGACGGAAACTACTCCTCAGTAAAAGGCACATGACAGTCTGCTTGGTGTTTTCCAAAAGGCACCTAAAGGACTCTGTGACCATGAGAAACAAGATTTTCTGGTCTGATGAAACCAAGATTGAACTCTTTGGCCTGAATGCCAAGCGTCACGTCTGGAGGAAACCTGGCACCATCCCTACAGTGAAGCATGGTGGTGGCAGCATCATGCTGTGGGGATGTTTTTCAGTGCCAGGGTCTGGGAGACTAGTCAGGATCCAGGGAAAGATGAACAGAGCAAAGTACAGAGAGATCCTTGATAAAACCCTGCTCCAGAGCGCTCAGGACTTCAGACTGGGGTGAAGGTTCACCTTCCAAAAGGACAACGACCCTAAGCACACAGCCAAGACAACGGAGGAGTGGCTTCGGGACAAGTCTCTGATTGTCCTTGAGTGTTCCGGCCAGAGCCCTGACTTGAACCCGACCGAACATCTCTGGAGAGACCTGAAAATAGCTGTGCAGCAAATCTCCCCATCCAACCTGACAGAGCTTGAGAGGATCTGCAGAGAAAAATGTGAGAAACTCCCCAAATACAGGTGTGCCAAGCTTGTAGTGTCATATCCAAGAAGACTCAAGGCTGTATTCGCTGCCAAAGGTGCTTCAACAAAGAACTGAGTAACTGAACTACAGAGGACCATGTTCTACCAACTGAACTACAGAGGACCATGTTCTACCAACTGAGCTACAGAGGACCATGTTCTACCAACTGAGCTACAGAGGACCATGTTCTACCAACTGAGCTACAGAGGACCATGTTCTACCAACTGAGCTACAGAGGACCATGTTCTACCAACTGAGCTACAGAGGACCATGTTCTACCAACTGAGCTACAGAGGACCATGAACTACAGGGTCCTTAGCTTAGTGATGATCTAAGGACCCAGGGACTAAACACCTCCCTTTGCAACTGGATCCTGGACTTCCTGACGGGCCACCCCCAGGTGGTAAGAGTAGGTAATAACACATCTGCCACGCTGTTCTTCAACATGGGGGCCCCTCAGGGGTGCATGCTCAGTCCCTTCCTGTACTCACGACTCCAACACCATCATTAAGGGGCTGTAGTGGAGCAGATTGAGAGCTTCAAGTTCCTTGGTATCCAACAAACTATCATGGTCCAAACACACCATGACAATCGTGAAGAGGGCACAACAACGCCTATTCCCCTTCATGAGACTGAAGGTTTGGCATGGGTCCTCAGATCCTCAAAAAGTTATACTGCTGCACCATCGAGAGCATCCTGACTGGTTGCATCACTGCCTAGTTTGGCAACTGCTCGGCCTCCGACCGCAAGGCGCTACAGAGGGTAGTGCATACGGCCTAGTACATCACTGGGGCCAAGCTTCCTGCCATCCAGGATCTCTATACCAGGCGGTGTCAGAGGAAGGCCCCAAAAAAATGTACAGACTCCAGCCACCCTAGTCATAGACCGTTCTCTCTGCTACCACACGGCAAGCGGTACTGGTCCAAAAAGCTTCTTAACAGCTTCTATCCCCAAGCCATAAGACTCCTAAACAGCTAATCAAATGGCTACCTGGACTATTTGCATTGTCCCCACCCCACCCCCCATTTTTACGCTGCTGCTATTCTCTGTTTATTATCTATACATAGTCACTTTACCTCTACCTACATGTACATATTACCTCGACTAACCGGTGCCCCCGCATATTGACTCTGTACCGGTACCCTCTGTATAAAGCCTCACTACTGTTATTTTATTGTTGCTCCTTCATTATTTAACTTCAGTTAATTTTAGTAAATACTTTCTTAACACTTTTTTTTTCTTCTTAAAACGGCATTGTTGGTTAAGGGCTTGGAAGTAAGCATTTCACTGTAAGGTCTACACCTGTTTTGTACTAGGTGCATGTGACCAATAACATGTGATTGTTTTGTTGATATATTAACTGTGTGTTGTTTCTCGTCTAGCCCTGTACCCGAACCTGGAGGAGCTGGGAGAGTACATGGGCCTGAGCCTCGACAGTGATGAGGTGCAGAGGAACATGGCCTTGGTGCCCACGGCAGACAATGTAAGTTGTGCGTGTGGAGGATTTATGCCTACTTCTTGTTGCTGATGTATGTCAGATGGTGTCCCTATGTGTCTGTAATGAAGGATGTCAGTTGTGACCTCATTTCAGCGGTATTTCCTCCTCATTGGCTGAGTGAGGGATAAGATGCCCGAATGTCATATTATGTAAGGTCTATTTTTACTGAGTGATATTTCCTCTGTGTGATGCTCAGACGTCAGCAGAGCAGACCCCAGTGCCATCGGGCCAGCTAACACCAGTACACAACACATCCTGTAGGTCTCTGGAGAAGACAGCACGGCCTTGGATAAAGTTCCCTCTGCTTCACAGAATAGGTTGCATTCACAGAAACATTCTGAAGTGTATACACTGTGACTCAGACTGTAGTTAGTAAATATACATTCAAACCACAGGGTTCAACAAGAGAGATTACATTCAAACCACAGGGTTCAACAAGAGAGATTACATTCAAACCACAGGGTTCAACAAGAGAGATTACATTCAAACCACAGGGTTCAACAAGAGAGATTACATTCAAACCACAGGGTTCAACAAGAGAGATTACATTCAAACCACAGGGTTCAACAAGAGAGATTACATTCAAACCACAGGGTTCAACAAGAGAGATTACATTCAAACCACAGGGTTCAACAAGAGAGATTACATTCAAACCACAGGGTTCAACAAGAGATACTTGAGCTTGATTTTGTTCGTCAGAGTTGTACATTTTTTTTAAAATTTTTTTAAAACATTTTAGTCATTTAGCAGACACTCTTATCCAGAGCGACTTACAGTAGTGAATGCATACATTTCATTTCATGCATTTTTTTTGTACTGGCCACCCGTGGGAATCGAACCCACAACCCTGGCGTTGCACACACCATGCTGGCGTTGCAAACACCATGCTCTACCAACTGAGCCACAGGGAAGGCATGTAGCCTAGGTTTTTTTTTTGGGGGGGGGGGCAGTGGTTTTGGATGAGCTCTCAGTAGTGGACTCATACCGTCGGGACCATACCAGTATCAGTATTGCAACAAAAGAAATCCATGGCAAAAATGAGAACACAAAGCTAACCAAACTCTTTGGTCCTTTAAAAACCTTCTGTATGTAAAATATTGTGTGCTATAGCCTGGGAAATAAATGCAGGTGACTCTGGATGACATCATAATAATGTTTGTTTCCAACATTAGGGATGTGTTCTTAAAGAAGTTAAATCCGCTTCGTGTTTTGTTTCCTTGCCACGATACTAACTCGTATTGCGATACTGGTGTCGTCCCGGTCCTACGGATTCCTAGCAGGCTCTTTAGAAACCAGAGTACAGGCCTCCCGAGTGGTGCCGTGGTCTGAGGTACTGCATCACAGTGCTAGCTGTGCCACTAGAGATTCTGGGTTTGAGTCCAGGCTCTTTCGCAGCCGGCCGCGACCTGGAGACCCATGGGGCGGAGCACAATTGGCCCAGTGTCGTCCGGGTTAGGGGAGGGTTTGGCCGGCAGGGATGTCCTTGTCCCATTGGGCACTAGTGACTCCTGTGGCGAGCATCGTGCACGTTGACACGGTCGCACGGTGTTTCCTCCGACACATTGGTGCGGCTGGCTTCCGGGTTAATCGGGCATTGTGTCAAGAAGCAGTGTGGCTTGGTTGGGTTGTGTTTCGGAGGACGCATGGCTCTCAGCCTTCACCTCTCCCGAGTCTGTACGGGAGTTGCAGCGATGAGACAAGACTGTAACTACCAATTGGATACCACGAAAAAGGGTTTAAAAAAAGAAACCAGAGTACAGTGTAGTGTAGCACTGTGTTCCCAGAGCAGCACTGACTGACTCCCCAACAGCATGGAGTGTCTGGGAGGCCTCTGCTCCTCTTTAGTGTGTAGACTAGTGGGAGTGTCTGGGAGGCCTCTGCTCCTCTTTAGTGTGTAGGCTAGTGGGAGTGTCTGGGAGGCCTCTGCTCCTCTTTAGTGTGTAGACTAGTGGGAGTGTCTGGGAGGCCTCTGCTCCTCTTTAGTGTGTAGGCTAGTGGGAGTGTCTGGGAGGCCTCTGCTCCTCTTTAGTGTGTAGGCTAGTGGGAGTGTCTGGGAGGCCTCTGCTCCTCTTTAGTGTGTAGACTAGTGGGAGTGTCTGGGAGGCCTCTGCTCCTCTTTAGTGTGTAGACTAGTGGGAGTGTCTGGGAGGCCTCTGCTCCTCTTTAGTGTGTAGACTAGTGGGAGTGTCTGGGAGGCCTCTGCTCCTCTTTAGTGTGTAGACTAGTGGGAGTGTCTGGGAGGCCTCTGCTCCTCTTTAGTGTGTAGACTAGTGGGAGTGTCTGGGAGGCCTCTGCTCCTCTTTAGTGTGTAGACTAGTGGGAGTGTCTGGGAGGCCTCTGCTCCTCTTTAGTGTGTAGACTAGTGGGAGTGTCTGGGAGGCCTCTGCTCCTCTTTAGTGTGTAGACTAGTGGGAGTGTCTGGGAGGCCTCTGCTCCTCTTTAGTGTGTAGACTAGTGGGAGTGTCTGGGAGGCCTCTGCTCCTCTTTAGTGTGTAGGCTAGTGGGAGTGTCTGGGAGGCCTCTGCTCCTCTTTAGTGTGTAGACTAGTGGGAGTGTCTGGGAGGCCTCTGCTCCTCTTTAGTGTGTAGACTAGTGGGAGTGTCTGGGAGGCCTCTGCTCCTCTTTAGTGTGTAGACTAGTGGGAGTGTCTGGGAGGCCTCTGCTCCTCTTTAGTGTGTAGACTAGTGGGAGTGTCTGGGAGGCCTCTGCTCCTCTTTAGTGTGTAGGCTAGTGGGAGTGTCTGGGAGGCCTCTGCTCCTCTTTAGTGTGTAGACTAGTGGGAGTGTCTGGGAGGCCTCTGCTCCTCTTTAGTGTGTAGACTAGTGGGAGTGTCTGGGAGGCCTCTGCTCCTCTTTAGTGTGTAGGCTAGTGGGAGTGTCTGGGAGGCCTCTGCTCCTCTTTAGTGTGTAGGCTAGTGGGAGTGTCTGGGAGGCCTCTGCTCCTCTTTAGTGTGTAGACTAGTGGGAGTGTCTGGGAGGCCTCTGCTCCTCTTTAGTGTGTAGACTAGTGGGAGTGTCTGGGAGGCCTCTGCTCCTCTTTAGTGTGTAGACTAGTGGGAGTGTCTGGGAGGCCTCTGCTCCTCTTTAGTGTGTAGACTAGTGGGAGTGTCTGGGAGGCCTCTGCTCCTCTTTAGTGTGTAGGCTAGTGGGAGTGTCTGGGAGGCCTCTGCTCCTCTTTAGTGTGTAGGCTGGTGGGAGTGTCTGGGAGGCCTCTGCTCCTCTTTAGTGTGTAGACTAGTGGGAGTGTCTGGGAGGCCTCTGCTCCTCTTTAGTGTGTAGACTAGTGGGAGTGTCTGGGAGGCCTCTGCTCCTCTTTAGTGTGTAGACTAGTGGGAGTGTCTGGGAGGCCTCTGCTCCTCTTTAGTGTGTAGGCTGGTGGGAGTGTCTGGGAGGCCTCTGCTCCTCTTTAGTGTGTAGACTAGTGGGAGTGTCTGGGAGGCCTCTGCTCCTCTTTAGTGTGTAGACTAGTGGGAGTGTCTGGGAGGCCTCTGCTCCTCTTTAGTGTGTAGGCTGGTGGGAGTGTCTGGGAGGCCTCTGCTCCTCTTTAGTGTGTAGACTAGTGGGAGTGTCTGGGAGGCCTCTGCTCCTCTTTAGTGTGTAGGCTAGTGGGAGTGTCTGGGAGGCCTCTGCTCCTCTTTAGTGTGTAGGCTAGTGGGAGTGTCTGGGAGGCCTCTGCTCCTCTTTAGTGTGTAGACTAGTGGGAGTGTCTGGGAGGCCTCTGCTCCTCTTTAGTGTGTAGACTAGTGGGAGTGTCTGGGAGGCCTCTGCTCCTCTTTAGTGTGTAGACTAGTGGGAGTGTCTGGGAGGCCTCTGCTCCTCTTTAGTGTGTAGGCTAGTGGGAGTGTCTGGGAGGCCTCTGCTCCTCTTTAGTGTGTAGACTAGTGGGAGTGTCTGGGAGGCCTCTGCTCCTCTTTAGTGTGTAGACTAGTGGGAGTGTCTGGGAGGCCTCTGCTCCTCTTTAGTGTGTAGGCTGGTGGGAGTGTCTGGGTGATCTCTCATACTGCCTTGTATCATGTCCACTGACATTTACTTCTCTTATTCACTTTACAACACAGAAAAGAACAAATCTAGAATCTGGCAAATTTACAGTGCCGAGTCTGTCTTATAACATAGGAGTGAGAACTAAATGCTTTGTCAAAAAAGTATATTTTCTATAAGATCTGGGGGGTGGGGGGTTTAGCAAGTGAAAGTTCTCCTGGTTAACCTGGAAATGGTACAGTCAATCTCCCACATATTGATGGTAACGTTCCATCTCCAACTGCTTATTGATGGTAACGTTTCTCTACCATCTATTTTCCAATCTCTGCCCTCTCTTATCTTAATGTCACCTCTTTCTCTCCACAGCAGGTGGCAGTGTCTTCTGGCATGGGCATCAGTGGCATGGTGTGTCCCGTGACGGGGTCAGACTTGGGCATCAAGAGGGCAGAGATCCGTCCCGGCCTGCGTGAGATCATCCTCTGTAAGGACCAGGATAGGAAGGTCGGCCTGAGGCTAAGAGCCATCGACAATGTGAGTCATTATCATATCCCTAATCTGTAGTCTGGTGGTAAATTAGGCTATCCATCTGTCCTCAAACCAGACTACAGATTACGGCTATATATCTGTCCTCAAACCAGACTACAGATTACGGTTATCTATCCGTCTCCTCAGGGCGTGTTTATCCAGCTGGTTCAGGCCAACTCCCCGGCCGCCCTGGGGGGCCTGCGCTTCGGGGACCAGGTCCTCCAGATCAACGGGCAGAACTGTGCTGGCTGGAGCCTGGACAAGGCCCACAAAGCCCTGAAGGTTGCTGCGGAGACCCGCATCGAGCTCATTGTCCGGGACAGGTAAGGAGGTGACGACCACCGTTATTTCATGCAGATACAATTTTATTTATTTAACCTTTTTATTTAACTAGGCAAGTCAGTTTAAGAACAAATTCTTATTTTACAATGACGGCCCTACCCTGGCCACACCCTCCCCCTAACCCGGCCAAACCCTACCCCGGCCAAACCCTCTCCCTACCCCGGCAAAACCCTTCCCCTACCCTGGCAACCCCCTACCCCCGGCAAAACCCTTCCCCTACCCCGGCAAAACCCTTCCCCTACCCCGGCAAAACCCTTCCCCTACCCCGGCCAAACCCTCCCCCGGCCAAACCCTCCCCCGGCCAAACCCTCCCCCTAACCCGGCCAAACCCCCCTCCCCCTAACCCGGCCAAACCCTCCGCTACCCCGGCCAAACCCTCCCCTAACCCGAACGACGCAGGGCCACAGTGTAATCCGGTCTGATCAGTTTGGTGTAGTTCCTTGGATTATGTCATGAGGTGTTGATGTTCATCAATATGTCCGGCCGTTAAGAGGGAATGTTAGAGTAGGTGGAGTGTAAAAATGTTGTTAGTTGCTCTGTGAACCTGACAAACACTACAGCTCTGGCTCCTCCTGCTGGTCAGATCACCACACTACATGTTGTAGTGTTTTGCTATTAATCAGAGGTTATTTGTTTGCCTTTTCTCAAAATATCATACTGACCAAAGGACATGATGAAAAACAATGGAGGATTTGGACTGTACTACTAAGTGGTCGTCTTGAGTATTTACTACCTCGTGAGCCTTTGTGTTTGTGTTCTGACTTCAGGCCGTTCCAGCGTACTGTCACCATGCACAAAGACAGCTCAGGCCACGTTGGGTTCATCTTCAAGTCGGGCAACATCACCTCGCTGGTCAAGGATGGTTCAGCCGCTCGCAACGGCCTGCTGACGGCCCACTACATCTGTGAGATCAACGGACAGAATGTTATCGGCCTCAAGGTGAGCTTTGACTTCAAATGTTGATGGTGACTTCTCCCTGACGATGAATCAGTGTCCAAAGTTGAATGTACACTCGGTGGCCAGTTTATTAAGTCTATTACCGGGTCGGACCCCCGCTTTGACTCCAGAACAGCCTGAATTATTCAGAGCATGGATTCTTCAAGGTGTCTTAAACGTTCCACAGGGATGTTGGTCCATGCTGACGTGATGGCATCATGCAGTTGCTGCAGATTGGACGGTGGCACATTCATGCTGCCAACAGCACATTCCATCTCATCCCAAAGACTCTTATTGGGTTTGGTCAGTAACAACGTTCAGGTACACTGTGGCGTTCAATCGTTGCTCGATTGGTATCGACGTGTAACAGGAAAACAATCCCCACACCATTACACCACCGCCACCAGCCTGTAGCGTTGACACCAGGCAGGATGGGTCCATGGACGCACGCTGCTTAGGTCAAATCCTGACTCAGCATGACGCAACAGGAACTGTGATTTGTAGGATCAGGCAATGTTTTTCCACTCCTCAGTTGTCCAGTGTTGGTGATGTCATGCCCACTGGAGCCTCTTCTTCTTGTTTTTAGCATATAGGAGCAGAACCCGGTGTGGATATATGTTGCAATAGCCCACCTGTGACAAGGATCGACGAGTTTGTGTGTGTTCCGAGATTCGTGGCCCGCCTGTTAGCTTGCACAATTCTTGCCATTTTCTTTCGACCTCTCTCATTATCGAGCTGTTTTCGCCCACAGAACTGCCGCTGACTTTTTTTGTTTGTTTGTCGCACCATTCTCGGTAAAACCTAGACCCCGCAAAGTCAACTCTGGACCTCGAAGCCAGTTCCACTGTATATTTTTCATTGTTCCCTTCCCTAAACAGGGACTGATTTTAGACCTGGGACACCAGGTGTGTGCAATGAATTATCAGAAAATCAGCAGGCTCCGGACCTTGTAAGGTCAGAGTTGAATTCCCATGCCCTAGACACTGTCGTACGTGAAAAGCCCAGGAGAGCGGCCGTTTCTGAGATACTGGCGCCGACGATCATATCACGCTCAAAGTTGCTTAGGTCACTAGTTTTGTCCATTCTAACAGTAACTGGATGCCTGTCTGCCTGCTTTTTATAGCAAGCCACGGCCACGTGACTCACCGTCTATAGAAGCGATCCATTTGTGAACAGTGGTGTACCTAATAAACTGGCCACTCCGTATATGTTATTACTGTTTGTTGATGTGCAGGATGCTCAGATCAAGGACATCCTGACCAGCTCTCCTACAGCCATGACCATCACCATCATGCCCAAGTTCATCTACGAACACATGGTCAAGAGGTAAGCAGTTAGGAGTTTAAGGAATAGCATTATAAGGTCTCAGGTTGGTACAGTTGGTAGAATACTTATTATCATTTGGATTAATAGAATGTGTTTTCTGTCTTTTTAGAATGTCCAGCGGTCTGCTGCGGTCAGCCATGGACCACTCTGTGCCAGAGGTGTGAAGGCCGGAACGTGACCACGTCTCCTGCAGGATGCCTACAATCTCCAGAGTTCCCATTGGTCCCCCAAACAGCCAATAGGGTCAACTCGCTCTCGCTCTCTGTACTGAAAAACTTCTTGTATCACAGTCACCGCCTTCGTCTTTCATCGTAGCATAATCTAAATATACCATTTTTTTTTCTCGATGGTTCAAATATTGTTATTCGATGTAGTTCCTTTTCTACTTCTATCCCTTATGTCTATTTTTACATGTTTCATCTTTTGATATGATAACTCTTGTAGTCCAGTATTGTTTTCTTATAATTATGTTTGTGGCATTGCATTGGGTACACATTTGTTTTAAAGCCATGCGCACTATCATCAGTCCAGAGCTTCCTCATAAAGAGCATGGAAATGGTTATTTGGCTCGTGACCTTTCACCTTTTGTGTCAAAATGCTGTAAAAGCCAATGATCTCCATGGTTGTTGATCATAAACCTGTTCCCCTATGCAGCTGGGACATTACGCTGGGCGGACCCACTAAGTGCACTTTCCTGTTAGAAGTCGTCCTTCCTGTAATCATTAAAATGTTTTTTATTTTTTTTTTATTGTTCCAAGTTGAGTGAAAATTAACTACAACGTATGTAGAAGTTAACTGGGAATGGATTTGTTTGCACAAGTAATCAAGAAACTGAAGTTATTAATATATATACGTATCTAGGGTTCAATCAATCATTTCCTATACTTGTTGATCGATGTGCACAGCAAGACGGAAAACGTGGCCTGGGCTCAGAATCACAAAACAATTCTCACGCAAAATCTTGAAACAAAGCATTTAACATTTCCAATAACCTTTTTGAGGAATGGCAACTTTGCTTAACTCTCTTCATAAGTCCAGAGTTAAGGGAAAAAAATGGCAGTTAAGAAGACATTTCTTAAGAAGGTTTTGTGAATCTGGGCCCTGATCAGTGAGTTTGTTTTTAATATTAGAATGTTGTTCCTTTATTGCTGTTCTTGTTTGGAAGCGTGTTTTTGTATAGCATTTTTATGTAATCTTTGATAAACAACACACAGCCATCATTCTGTAAATGCTAGAATCTAAATGTTTATATATGAATGTAAAGGGGAAGGGGGACACCTAGTCAGTTGTACAACTGAATGCATTCAACTGAAATGTCTTCTGCATTTAACGTAACCCAAGATAATTAATGTAAAACAAATAAATAATCATTTTGTTCACATTTCAATTTTGCTATATCAGTGTCCCCTCCGCCTTTGTTCACAGAAGATATATCCTTTGACATTTCAACTAAATGTCTACCCTAGTTTAGAACACCCATTTCCTGCCTGGAGGAAGAAGTAGCTAGACACTTTGGATTCTATTATTGTTCTTCCCAATTGGTAGTTATCGTCTTGTCCCATCGCTGCAACTCCCATACGGACTTGGGGGTGGAAGAAGGTCGAGAGCCATGCGTCTTCTGAAACACAATCCCGCCGCACTGCTGCTTGACACACTGCTAGCTTAACCCGGAAGCCAGCTGCACCAATGTGTCTGAGGAAACACCGTACAGCTGGTCGACAGAAGTCAGCGCGCTGGCACCTGGCCCACCACAAGGAGTTGCTAGAGCGCGATGGACGACAAGGACATCCCAGCTGGCCAAACCCACCCCTAACCCGGATGACGCCGGGCCAATTGTGCGCCACTTCATGGGTCTCCCAACTGGAAGGATTAATTCATCCAAAATTATTAAATAAAATATACAAAGATAGTCTTGATTAGCTAAGCACTATGGCTGGTATTGCCCTAAAGCAGGGCTGGACTCAGAGGCCACATTTCTGCACATCCAATTTCATACTTTATCAACAGGTGACGTTATCATTTAATAGGCTTCCTCCACAGATCACAACAGTGGGAGGAAGCCCAACAAAACGTGATTACATTCCCTTTCCACAGCTATTTGAAATAAGAACTGGGTGTGTAACTGAACAGAGAAAGAAAAGGAGATGACTGTCAGTTGTTTTAATATAGTCATTTGGTTTTTATTCAGTATGCTGGGAGGGAAAATGGATCTGTACTGGAGAACAGTGATGTCACTACTATTGCCATTAAAATATTTAATTTCCATTTAAAGATAATTGATCTAACTAGCTACAGCTATTAATATTAATATTGATTGCTGTTTTATCTCCATACAAGGCATTTAAGAGGGAAAGTACCCTTCAGGTACAGATATTATAGAACTCGACCATCTTGGGTATAGATCCCATTACACATTGAACAAATAAATCGGACAATTAAAGAAGAAAAACAAAAAATAAGAGTGCACATTCAATACACATAGCTCATAAGGAGAACTTCAAATGATTTCCCCCAAAGAGTG
This sequence comes from Salmo salar, assembly GCF_965601325.2. Lineage (NCBI taxonomy): Eukaryota > Metazoa > Chordata > Actinopteri > Salmoniformes > Salmonidae > Salmo > Salmo salar. The sequence goes on along the minus strand of NC_138303.1, from coordinate 13,837,843 downwards.
TGTGTGTTTCTCTGGGATACACAGTACAATCTCAGATCTGACTATAGCCTCACTCTTCCAATGCTAATGACACAGCCAGTCTCAGACCAACGCTGAAGTGCACCAGGTCTACTTGGAGTTGAATGTATGAAACACAAAGACAATTTCTGAGGTAATATATCTTTCAATCATATTGTGAAATAAGATGAGTGAAATGGATGTAGGATACAGTAACGCAGTAGGAAAACCTGTCAAAAGACTATATTCTTTAGTTTCCAATGTAAAAGACTGTAGGCTACCCCTTTATCAATGTCACAACATTTAAAAAAAAATAATTTCCTAAAACATTTTGACAGTGTTTAGTGCTATATATATAGCGATGACCCTACATGTACTAATGCGAGCTCCATTGACTCCAAATGTGATTTGGGTAGTTATTTTGAGCCACCAATAAAGCCTGATAGTCTATGTCGATGCTAAAAGCTTTTCACACAAAAAACAGGTACACTGGAGACAGGGAATTATTCCCAAATAAAAAGTCACAGGACACATAACACGATCTAACATCATAGCAGTGCATTACCAAATCAAATGATGCTTCAGATCAGCGGGTGGAACAGTGGACATGGAAAGAACTGGGCTTGTTAAAGTGCTATGCTGGCAACACCAGAACATCAGAAATCACATGATGCTTCAAAACCCAGAAAAATACAAAGCTGTTGGGCAATAACAAGCAATTAGCAAACTGTGATTCTAACAAGCATTACATGTAAAAGCCTTTTCATTTACGGAACACCCCAGACACAAACAATACAGTTAATTAAGCTTACTTTGTGCAGGGATGGTGTTTTACTGTTAAAGGGAGAAAAAAATCCGCTCAAATGTATATTTTTATCTTATTTGTCCACTGTTGATACGGTCCCAAAATGTTTTTGCATGTCAGCAGTCAAGTTTACAAGATATTGGAAATTCAAGAAACAATGTGTCACATGGCACATTACTTTGATACATTGCTTCTTGAAAGTCCAATATCTTGTAAAGTTGACTGCTGACATGCAAAACATTTTGGGACTGTATTAACAGTGGACTAATGAAACAAATACCATAATACACATTTATGAGGGGATTTTTTCCTTAAAAACACCAGTGAATTGCTCAAGAAATGTATAAAATAATCGAGTTCCCGCCTGACTACATTGCAGACGCGTGCCAGATCTTACGTCTGGCTAGGTCTAATAACACAACATCAGCTAACCACATCATATGATATAGCAATCTGATGCCAAGACTGCACAGTTGATGATGTGGCACACAACCATTGCTTGACGCAATGCAACGCCTGCGCATCTAGTCATAGTCAGGCAGGAACTCGCAATCGATCAATAACTCCCAGCCTGAGTGAGGTTGGCCCTACACGTCATGTTCTGTCGGGGAGACTTCAGCTGAGTCAGTCTATAAATGCATATCAATATGATTATCACTCACACTATACTTTTATGATTGGGATTCTGCTAGAGATATTCTCAAACACGTTCCCTCACAGGAAGGAATATGGCTTTTAATGAAACATTTAGAGGCCTTACCCAGCAGGCCTCACAAAATGACAGGGGGGGCATTCATAGGTAATGATGATGACACATGACGGGGGAGAAATTATAGCAACCCAGAATATCAAGTCCTATTACAAATCCCAACAGGGCTGTGGAAGTTGTTCATGTCTGCTGTAAAAGCACGCGACATGACAACAGTGAAATGTGTGTAAAGAAGCCTTCAAGCAGTTCATTCATTCATCAGCCAATCTATTTTGTCATTGCTGCTCGTGATTTACTACTCATAAGTGCTGAAAGTCATAGCGAAGAGGTTAAATAAGCAAAACCGCGCAGAGAAGGGATTGTCAAGCAGCAGAAAATAACAGGAATTACAGAGCAACAACATAAACGCACATCCAGCACACCTTACAGAAAGCAGTAAAACACTATTGTGTACAAGAAAGAAAGTCATGGAAGGCAGCTGTTTTTCAGCATTCAAAGGTAAATGGCCTGTTATGGTCAGGAGCTTCAACTATGCTACAATTTAAATTCAATTCACTATGTCTTGGTTCCAGATGATTATTTTACTTTTGCTTTGGAAACGTATTCCATAATACAGTTATGGAATAGTTATAGAATATCACAATGATATTGCACACAAAAAAAAACCTCTGATGCAAAACTGTGGACATAAGGCCTCCCGAGTGGCGCAGTGGTCTAAGGCACTGCATTGCAGTGCTAGCTGTGTCACTAGAGATTCTGGGTTCGCGACGGGGAGACCCACGGGGTGGCTTACAATTGGTCTGGGTTAGGGGAGGGTTTGGCCGGCAGGGATGTCCTTGTCCCATCGCGCACTAGCGGCTCCTGTGGCGGGCCGGGCGCAGTGCACGCTGACACATTGGTGCGGCTGGCTTCAGGGTTAAGTGGGTAGTGTGTCAAGAAGCAGTACGGCTTGGTTGGGTTGTGTTTCGGAGGACACACGGCTCTCGACCTTCGCCTCTCCCTAGTCTGTACGGGAGTTGCAGCGAGGAGACAAGACTGTAACTACCAATTTGGATACCACGAAATTGGAGAGAAAAAGGGGTAAAAAAATTGGACGTATTAGACTTTGGAAACACAAACTTGACTTCAAACAATTGGGGAAAAGGGAATTGCCTAACTTCATAAAGTGAATAATAGTGCAGAACAAAATGGCGAATGGATGACTAAAGAAATTACAAGATCTATTCCTGTTTCCTCTCTGAACAACTCAATATACTTCAACTCAAAGGACTGTTCTTGCTGGTTGCATCACAATCTTTAGGACATCAGTTAGCTCATTAGTCCCTAACAAAGACTAATACCATTACAGTACAGCGTCTGCTTGCTCAGCCTTTCAATTATTTTACATCTCAACGACTTTACATTCATTACAGCCCAAAATAACAAGACACTAAAATCCTGCCAACTCAGTCATAATTTGATTTCAATGCAAACATTCAAATAGCAACAGATTACCGTGACAATCCTCACACCAAGTCCATAATACTTTTTTCCCTATTTTTAACAGGACAATAAACTTTGTTTTGAATAATTTTATCTCTTTAAATGATTCCTTCTTGAAATGTTTCCGGTTCATGGGTCTGGAATGACAAACTCTTGGACCGTGGACATGGACTGAATGCTACAAGAGTGATTGTTAATCTAGGACACCAGTGACAGGAAGCAGAAATGTACAGCAGCAGCTTGCCTGGTACCTTTAGGGGGGAAAGGCCATATGTCCCATAATTCACTCCTAAATGAGCATAACATCTACTGCACAGCTATGGCTGTGATTGCCTTCAGACATCCAGGTGCTTTGGCTACACATCAACACAACAGAGAAGAACACACGCAACACACTCACACACACACGTCGTGTGCACATATACTTACACACCACGAGTCAAAATTGAACTGAACCAATGAAGAGACCCACAGAGACTGACAGACCGTTCAGTCTCCCTGCACACTAGAGAGAGAAGTTAGAATCAGCATCAATCATACCCTCAGGTTATTCAGTGTCCATTCAATCATTCAGTTCTACCATTCAGTGTCACTTCAACACATCCTGGTGTCTCTTCTCAGTCCAGCAGAGGAGGTGGAAGAGGTCACCAGGAGCCAGGCTCAAAGGAGAGAGTTATAAGGTTTGTTAGGAGGCTGTCCTGTCTTCAGAATCATTCTTCCCCTCATTCCTTTACCCAGGACGACCCAGGACCAGAGAGGGCAGGGTTGTGTGTGTGCAGCTCCCAGGGTGTCATGGGGCCTGTCTCAGATCTCTGTGCCTCCCATGGCTCCCCCACCCGTGCCTGCGGGGTAGTGCCTAACGCCCCCGGCCCTGCGCAGGGAGCTGAGGGCCACGGTGCAGCAGCCACGCAGCAGGGAGCCGAAGTGGTAAATGGGCAGGGCATCGCCCCGCGGCCCCCGGCACAGCCATGCCACCGTGGGCACCACGGGTACCGCCACCGCCAGCAGGTCAACCAGGAAGTGGCGGCTCCAGTAGCTCTTCACTACTGGTCCAGACCCAGACGAGGTAGACTCCTCTTCTCCCCCTACTGCTCCCTGAGCCTGATCTTCATCATCATCAACCTCCACCACCGTCACCCCAGCGATCTCCTCCTGCTGCAACAAACTTCTCCTGGGCTGGGAGGTGTGGGGCCGTTCCTCCACTGACCTCACCTCCTCCTCCTCCACTGACCTCACCTCCACCTCCTCCACTGACATCACCTCCTCCTCCTCTACTGACCTCACCTCCTCCTCCTCCACTGACCTCACCTCCTCTACTGACCTCACCTCCTCCACCTCCACTGACCTCACCTCCTCCACCTCCACTGACCTCACCTCCTCCACTGACCTCATCTCCTCCCCCTCCTCTACTGACCTCACCTCCTCTACTAACCTCACCTCCTCCACCTCCACTGACCTTACCTCCTCTACTGACCTCACCTCCTCCCTATCCACTGACCTCACCTCCTCCCTCTCCTCTACTGACCTCACCTCCTCTACTGACCTCACCTCCTCCACCTCCACTGACCTCACCTCCTCTACTGACCTCACCTCCTCCACCTCCACTGACCTCACCTCCTCCATCTCCACCTCCACCGACCACACCTCCTCTGTCTGCCTCTCCAACTCCCCCACCGCCTCCCCATCCTCCTCCACTGAGAGGGAGGGCATATCAACTGAAAGGCAGGACGAGCTGGGTAACGGAGGGCCAGGACCGGGCTTTGTTGTAGCTGTGAGGGTTGTTGTGGTGACTGACGTTGCGGTAACCGAGTCCAGGTCGTCTCCCTCGTCTGAGACCCAGGTGGAGGTGGGGCTGCAGGCCTGAGAGCGGAATGTGCGCTCTACAATGGTGTCCAGGTCAGAGGCGTAGCCCACCCCCACGGGGACGGAGCAGATCTCTGTCTGGACGGCCTGCTCCCTGGGGTGGTGCAGGTACAGGTGGTGGTGGGACAGACAGGGGTGGCTGGCGCTGCCCGCCCCACCCATGGCACAGCGCAGAGGCGCCACCCTTTCCTTCCCAGAGCACAGCTTGTCGTAGTTGGAGAAGTGTGGCAGGTGGGAGTAGGTGCTGAGCAGAGAGGTTGTCTCCTCAGACAGGAAGGCTGCCTGCAGGAGCAGGTTTTCCCTGTGACTGCTGGCTGCACTGCGACTGGCTGGCGCGGCGCACGGACCCCCCCGCACACAAAGCCACTGTCATGGTTCTCCTCCCTTGAAAGGCCGTTCCCGTTCTTATCCGCCAGCGCATGGTCGCTCAGCTTGGTGTAGGTGAAGCTACGGGGCAGAGAGCGGGCGGGGGAGCTGTCACAAGACCCACACAGACTCTTGGAGCCACCCCATCCAGTTCCTGATGCAGCGGGACTACTTCCAGGCCACGACCCTGCAGTCCCAGGCCTCCCAGCCCCAGCCCACCCTGCCGCTCCTCGTGCTGCAGCAGCAGCCTCTTGCTCCTTGGCCACCCCGTTCTGAGCCAACTCCATGCTGAGCAGCAGGGTCTCCAGCTTGTGGTTCTGGACGTTGATGTCCTGGAAGTATTTCTGGACGCTGGTGTCGGTGGAGTCGCTGGAGCTGAGGTTGGTGCGCACCACGTCCACCACTTCCTTGAGCTGCTGGATCTCCCTGCGTGCCTCTTTCAGAGCCAGCTGGGTCTCGACGCGGTGACACTCCTCTTCAACCCAGTCCTCCTGCATACGAGACAACTGGGTCCTCAACTCATCGATCTCAGAGTCCCTGAGACAGACATGCAGAGAATAAACAAGGAAGGTTGAGAGAGAGAGAGAGAGAGAGAGAGAGAGAGAGAGAGAGAGAGAGAGAGAGAGAGTTTAGTAATGAATCATGGAGGGCAATTGTCAAATTAATGTATTTGGCAAACATTTCGAAACATTTATATATCAACATAATTACAAAATGAAATAATGATTAGGGTCATTTGATGGAAATGGGGTAGCAGTTGACAATCAAATATATATACAAATGCTTACAACTTCAAATACCATAATATTTCCAAAACATAAAATGCGAAAATCTAAATGTAATTTACATAATGTACGTTCATAAAGAGAACCTGTTTAAGGAGACCAGAGTTACCGGGAAAATGTCTCTTTGTCTGGAGATTTATTATCAGTGTGTGTCCCTGCGTCTCACCTGTCCTGCAGCCTGTCGACGGTTTCTTTGAGGCGGGCCCGTAGGTGTCTGATACACACCTCTTTCTGCTGCAGGGGTGTGAGGTACTGCTCTGGGGGAGGGGGGCGAATGCCATGGTTATCTGTACATGAGGTGTATGCCTTCATGTGACGCCTTGGAGAGAGAGAGAGAGAGAGAGGAAACAGAGGACAGGTATAGAACCCATTACCTTCTGTAAGCCTGCGGCAGCGGTGGGTAAGTTTAAAAAGTGCAGTACATATTCTGCTGTTCTATTACGCCTGTGATGATGTCAGAGGGGGAAGTAGTAATGTCTTTGCTGTTGTAATATCCCAAAACGGACGTGGCAGTTTCACCAAGTAAGGATTAGAGCTTTTATGGTCAATACATTCTTATAACAAGTTATAAGGCCTTAGGAATAACATGTCCTTATCGTTCAAAATGCAACATGCACATAGGCTACTTTTCAGTAGGCCCTCATTCTCACATGAACAGTCGTGGCCAAAAGTTGAGAGAATGACACAAATATTAATTTTCACAAAGTCTGCTGCTTCAGTGTCTTTAGATATTTTTGTCAATGTTACTATGGAATACTGAAGTATAATTACAAGCATTTCATAAGTGTCAAAGGCTTTTAATGACAATTACATGAAGTTGATGCAAAGAGTCAATATTTGCAGTGTTGACCCTTCTTTCCCAAGACTTCTGCAATCCGCCTCTGGCATGCTGTCAATCAACTTCTGGGCTGATGGCAGCCCATTCGTGCATAATCAATGCTTGGAGTTTGTCAGAATTTGTGGGGTTTTGTTTGTCCACCCGCCTCCTGAGGATTGACCACAAGTTCTCAAATGGGATTAAGGTCTGGGGAGTTTCCTGGCCATGGACCCAAAATATCTATGTTTTGTTCCCCGAGCCACTTAGTTATCACTTTTGTCTTATGGCAAGGTGCTTCATCATGCTGGAAAAGGCATTGTTCGTCACCAAACTGTTCCTGGATGATTGGGAGAAGTTGCTCTCTGAGGATGTGTTGGTACCATTCTTTATTCATGGCTCTGTTCTTAGGCAAAATTGTGAGTGAGCCCACTCCCTTGGCTGAGAAGCAACCCCACACATGAATGGTCTCAGGATGCTTTACTGTTGGCATGACACAGGACTGATGGTAGCGCTCACCTTGTCTTCTCCGGACAAGCTTTTTTACGGATGCCCCAAACAATCGGAAAGGGGATTCATTAGAGAAAATTACTTTAACCCAGTCCACAGCAGTCCAATCCCTGTACCTTTTGCAGAATATCAGTATGTCCCTGATGTTTTTCCTGGAGAGAAGTGGCTTCTTTGCTGCCCTTCTTGACACCAGGCCATCCTCCAAAAGTCTTCGCCTCACTGTGCGTGCAGATGCACTCACACCTACCTGCTGCCATTCCTGAGCAAGCTCTGTACTGGTGGTGCCCCGATCCCGCAGCTGAATCAACTTTAGGAGACGGCCCTGGCGCTTGCTGGACTTTCTTGGGCGCCCTGAAGCCTTCTTCACAACAATTGAACCGCTCTCCTTGAAGTTCTTGATGATCCGATAAATGTTTGATTTAGGTGCAATCTTACTGGCAGCAATATCCTTGCCTGTGAAGCCCTTTTTGTGCAAAGCAATGATGACGGCACATGTTTCCTTGCAGGTAACCATGGGTGACAGAGGAAGAACAATGATTCCAAGCACCACCCTCCTGTTGAAGCTTCCAGTCTGTTATTCAAACTCAATCAGCATGACAAAGTGATCTCCAGCCTTGTCCTCATCAACACTCACACCTGTGTTAACAAGAGAATCACTGATATGATGTCAGCTGGTCCTTTTGTGGCAGGGCTGAAATGCAGTGGAAATGTTTTTGGGGGATTCAGTTCATTTGCATGGCAAAGAGGGACTTTGCAATTAATTGCAATTCATCTGATCACTCTTCATAACATTCTGGAGTATATGCAAATTGCCATCATACAAACTGAGGCAGCAGACTTTGTGAAAATGAATATTTGTGTCATTCTCAAAACTTTTGGCCACGACTGTAGAAGCACGATACCAACATGAGGCATAACTACCTTGGCTTAGGGCTCGAGTCAATACGTATCACTGAAGATTTGCTGTACAGCACGTTTTATTTTATTTAACTAAGCAAGTCAGTTAAGAACAAATTCTTATTGACAATGACAGCCTAGGAACAGTGGGTTAACTGCCTTGTTCAGGGGCAGAACGGCAGATTTTTACCTTGTCAGCTCGGGGATTCGATCTAGCAACCTTTTGGTTACTGACCCAACGCTCTAACTACTAGGCTACCTGCCGCACCAAAGGCCATGTTCCTGCGTTTGCGGAGACTGCATTCACAGTAAATGCTGCATATGTCGCTATAACGCTGACCTATCAGGGGCATCGAGCCCTGTCTTAAAGATTGATGCGGTAGCCATTTTGAATCTTACCCCTTGGTGGGGCTGCAGTCACTGCCCTTGCAGGAGCCAGAGTTAGTGCTGCTGCTGCTGAGAGAGGCGTTGCCATGGGGATCTCTGTTGCTGACTGGGGCAGTTGTCCGTCTGTTCCAGAGGGACATAGTTACTACATCATACAACACAGACACCAATGATCCGCTTAAACCAACAGTAATCACACCCAAAACGTAATCATGACCACAAACATGCCCACAAAAACAAAAAAACACGAGACAGAACTTGCCAAGACAGAAAAGGCCATCATGGAGGAAGACATACAGTTGAAGTCGGAAGTTTACATACACCTTAGCCAAACACATTTAAACTCAGTTTGTCACAATTCCTGACATTTAATCCTAGTATAAATTCACTGTTTTAGGTAATTTAGGATCACCACTTCATTTTAAGAATGTGAAATGTCAGAATAATAGTAGAGAGAATGATTTATTTCAGCTTTTATTTCTTTCATCACATTCCCAGTGGGTCAGTTTACATACACTCAATTAGTATTCGGTAGCATTGCCTTTAAATTGTTTAACTTGGGTCAAACGTTTCGGGTAGCCTTCCACAAGCTTCCCACAATAAGTTGGGTGAATTTTGGCCCATTCCTCCTGACAGAGCTGGTGTAACTGAGTCAGGTTTGTAGGCCTCATTGCTCGCACAGGCTTTTTCAGTTCTGCCCACATATTTTCTATAGGATTGAGGTCGGGGCTTTGTGATGGCCAATCCAATACCTTGACTTTGTTGTCCTTAAACCATTTTGCCACAACTTTGGAATTATGCTTGGGGTCATTGTCCATTTGGAAGACCCATTTACAACCAAGCTTTCACTTCCTGACTGATGTCTTGAGATGTTGCTTCAATATATCCACATAATGTTCCTCTCTCATGATGCCATCTATTTTGTGAAGTGCATCAGTCCCTCCTGCAGCAAAGCACCCCCACAACATGATGCTGCCACCCCTGTGCTTCACGGTTGGGATGGTGTTCTTCGGCTTGCAAGCCTCCCCCTTTTTCCTCCAAACATAATGATGGTCATTATGGACAAACAGTTCTATTTTGTTTCATCAGACCAGAGGACATTTCTCCAAAAAGTACAATCTATGTCCCCATGTGCAGTTGCAAACCGTAGTCTGGCTTTTTTATGGCGGTTTTCTAGCAATGGCTTTTTCCTTGCTGAGCGGCCTTTCAGGTTATGTCGATATAGGACTCGTTTTATTGTGGATATAGATACTTTTGTACCGGTTTCCACCAGCATCTTCACAAGGTCCTTTGCTGTTGTTCTGGGATTGACTTGCACTTTTCGCACCAAAGTATGTACATCTCTAGGAGACAGAACGTGTCTCCTTCCTGAGAAGTATGATGGCTGCGTGGTCCCTTGGTGTTTATACTTGTTGTTTGTACAGATGAACGTGGTACCTTCAGGCATTTGGAAATTGCTCCCAAGGATGAACCAGACTTGTGGAGGTCTATAAAAAAAATTCTGAGGTCTTGGCTGATTTCTTTTGATTTTCCCATAATGTCAAGCAAAGAGGCACTGAGTTTGATGGTAGGCCTTGAAATACATCCACAGGTATTAGCCTATCAGAAGCTTCTAAAGCCATGACATCATTTTCTGGAATTTTCCAAGCTGTTTAAAGGCACAGTCAACTTAGTGTATGTAAACTTCTGACCCACTGGAATTGTGAATTATAAGTGAAATAATCTGTCTGTAAACAATTGTTGGAAAAATGACTTGTGTCATGCACAAAGTAGATGTCCGAAATTTGTGGAGTGGTTGAAAAATGAGTTTTAAATGACTCCAACCTAAGTGTATGTAAACTTCCGACTTCAACTGTAAATGATGTTCCGTAACACAGATAATATTGTACCATAGCTTAAATTTGGCACGCTTTCTGAATAGATAGCGAAGTAGCGAAAACAAAGTAGGACGTCAATAATGTCAGCGACGCCTTTCAATAAATGAGAACGCCAAAAGAAAAAGATGAAAGGCTATAATCCAGCCAACAACAGGTCAGGGGGGAGGGAGGGAGGGACAAAAAGAAAGAGAGAGAGAGAGAGAGGGATATAGAGAGAGGGAGAGAGGGATAGAGGGAGAGGGATAGTGGGAGAGGGATAGAGAGAGAGAGAGAGAGAGAGGGATAGAGAGAGAGAGAGAGCGAGAGGGTTAGAGAGAGAGAGGGTTAGAGAGAGAGAGAGAGGGATAGAGGGAGAGAGGGAGAGGGAGATAGAGGCATAGAGAGAGAGCAAGAGGGAGATAGGGATAGAGGGATAGAGAGAGAGCGAGAGGTAGAGGAAGAGAGGGATAGAGAGGGAGGGATAGAGGGAGAGAGTGAGAGGGAGAGAGAAGGATATAGAGGGAGAAAGGGAGAGGGAGGGAGTGATAGAGGGAGAGAGCGAGAGGGAGGAAGGGATAGAGGGAGAGAGCGAGAGGTAGAGTTGTGCTAACCGACAGTGCCGCTCTGGAGACTTGGTAGTGAGATATCCTCGATCCGTTGGGCGCATTGAAACCATAAAGCCTGTCTCCATTGGAATGTAGTCTAGCTCTATGAACCTGCAGTAGTCAAACCTGACCAAAGACAACAGGCTGGTACGGTGAGGTGGTGAAAGTGGTGTCTGTGAGACTGAGATGCAGGCTACAACCAAGTGACTACCATCAATAGTACTTAGGACTTATACACTGTGCTGGCCAAACACATCGACCATGGTCATCATGGGATAAGTAAAGTGAACAGCTCTAGTCTGATAGGGAGAATGTGTGGCCTGGGTTGTTCAGAGCAGAAGTACTGGCTAATAGTGGATTCAAGTATTACTGCTCCTTTAAAACTGGCTCATTATAATGTATTCTTTAGGTCTGGGAGATACCTTCACACTGGTTAAGTGTACATACAGCAGCTTTGTTATTTTATGAGAAAGATCGAAGGCAGAGAACAACTACTAACGATGAACTTGCCCTGTCGAGGTCTGCTATAGGCTAACAGGGCATCTGAAGAGGACTTCACCTAAACATTATTCTCCTTAATGAAGACATGATTAAACCATGATTAATGGTGATTAAACCATGATTATTGGTAATTAAACCATGATTAAGACATGCTGACGTGGCGAACATGTGTTTGGTCCACTTCTCACTCTGTTCCTACCTGTCGTCGCCCCCCCCCACGCCCCTCAGCACAAAAGGTAGGCCTTTTAATTCTGCAGTGGCATCAGAGCTGAAAATATCCCTAGGCTGCATTATTCTCCCAAAGTCACACCAAAAATATGCTTGTAATATCTGGGGAAATTCTTACCTCACATAACCCGTAAGAAACAAACACAGAGCAAAAAAAATGACTAAAAAGTCATCAGAATTTTCAAAAAAAAAGAAAGAAAATCTCCCCAAAACATCAGAAGTATTAAGTTCTGTCGAAATTATATTCATGTACAGGTAACTGCCAAAATAAAGGAAACACCAACATCAAGCGTCTTAAAAGGGTGTTGGGTCACCACGAGCCAGAACAGCTTCAATGCACCTTGGCATAGATTCTACAAGTGTCTGGAACTCTATTGGAGGGATGAGACACCATTCTTCCACCAGAAATTCAGTCATTCATTTGGTATTTTGTTGATGGTGGTGGAAAACGCGGACTCAGGCGCTGCTCTAGAATCTCCCTTAAGTGTTCAATTGGGTTGAGATCTGGTGACAGAGACAGCCATGGCATATGGTTTACATTGTTTTCATCCAATCATTCAGTGACCACTCCTGCCCTGTGGATGGGGGCATTGTCATCCTATGGGGGCGTAGCCATGGTAACCAAAATAATGGCCTGCCCAGCATTTGTAAGCATGATGGGATGCTTATGGCTTTATTAACTGAGCCACCACACCTGCTTGGAAGCACCTGCTTTAAATATACTTTGTATCCCTCATTTACTCAAGTGTTTCCTTTATTTTGTCAGTTACCTGTCGTTTTCCAATTCTATTAGTGAGGGGAAGGGGCACTGTGATGGTCAACTCCTGTACTGTATTCATCTGTTACTGTTGACCAATTGGTCGATTTACTAATGACAGCCAATTAAACAAAGCAATCAAAGGCTGTCTGTTATCTAGGAGGACAGGAGTTTTGCCCAATCACTGGCTTCCAGACTGGGTGGGAGGAGATAAGCAAAACAGATATGCCAGATATAGCAGCCTGGGAATTGTAGGAAGGGTCAGGATAGGGTATGACAGGTTATGACGAAGGCCAACAGCATACAAACAGAAAACACGGTCAAGCTCAGGAGAGCAGTGGAAGCAAGCCTGGAAAGAAAGGTAGAACATGTCAAATATATAGACTAAATAAGGTTTTGGCACAACTGGAGTCCATCATTACATGTCCAGCTATGTTTATAGCACTTTGTGACATCTGCTGATAGAAAAATGGCTTAATAAATACATTTGATTGATTACATCTCTTCTCCTTTGAGATGGACCCTGGTAGGTCAGTGGTGTGAGGAAGGCTGGTGTTATTATGTGTAGGAAGGCTGGGTGGTATAAGAGAAGGCTGAGTGGTATTATGTGTAGGAAGGCTGGGTGGTATAAGAGAAGGCTGGGTGGTATTATGTGTAGGAAGGCTGGGTGGTATAAGAGAAAGCTGGGTGGTATTACGTGTAGGAAGGCTAGGTGGTATAAGAGAAGGCCGGGTGGTATAAGAGAAGGCCGTGGTGGTATAAGAGAAGGCCGTGGTGGTATAAGAGAAGGCCGGGTGGTATAAGAAAAGGCCGGGTGGTATAAGAGAAGGCCGGGTGGTATAAGAGAAGGCCGGGTGGTATAAGAGAAGGCCGGGTGGTATAAGAGAAGGCCGTGGTGGTACAAGAGAAAGCCGGGTGGTATAAGAGAAGGCCGGGTGGTATAAGAGAAGGCTGGATGGTATAAGAGAAGGCTGGGTGGTATAAGAGAAGGCCGTGGTGGTACAAGAGAAGGCCGGGTGGTATAAGAGAAGGCTGGGTGGTATAAGAGAAGGCCGGATAGTATAAGAGAAGGCTGGGTGGTATAAAACAAGGCCGTGGTGGTACAAGAGAAGGCCGTGTGGTATAAGAGAAGGCCGGGTGGTATAAGAGAAGGCCGGGTGGTATAAGAGAAGGCCGGGTGGTATAAGAGAAGGCCGGGTGGTATAAGAGAAGGCTGGATAGTATAAGAGAAGGCTGGGTGGTATAAAACAAGGCCGTGGTGGTACAAGAGAAGGCCGTGTGGTATAAGAGAAGGCCGGGTGGTATAAAACAAGACCGTGGTGGTACAAGAGAAGGCCATGTGGTATAAGAGAAGGCCGGGTGGTATAAGAGAAGGCCGTGTGGTATAAGAGAAGGCCGTGTGGTATAAGAGAAGGCCGTGTGGTATAAGAGAAGGCCGTGTGGTATAAGAGAAGGCTGGATGGTATAAGACAAGGCCGTGGTGGTACAAGAGAAGGCCGGGTGGTATAAGAAAAGGCTGGATAGTATAAGAGAAGGCTGGGTGGTATAAAACAAGGCCGTGGTGGTATAAGAGAAAGCTGGGTGGTATTACGTGTAGGAAGGCTAGGTGGTATAAGAGAAGGCCGGGTGGTATAAGAGAAGGCCGTGGTGGTATAAGAGAAGGCCGTGGTGGTACAAGAGAAGGCCGGGTGGTATAAGAGAAGGCCGGGTGGTATAAGAAAAGGCCGGGTGGTATAAGAGAAGGCCGGGTGGTATAAGAGAAGGCCGGGTGGTATAAGAGAAGGCCGGGTGGTATAAGAGAAGGCCGGGTGGTATAAGAGAAGGCCGGGTGGTATAAGAGAAGGCCGGGTGGTATAAGAGAAGGCCGTGGTGGTACAAGAGAAAGCCGGGTGGTATAAGAGAAGGCAGGGTGGTATAAGAGAAGGCTGGATGGTATAAGAGAAGGCTGGGTGGTATAAGAGAAGGCCGTGGTGGTACAAGAGAAGGCCGGGTGGTATAAGAGAAGGCTGGGTGGTATAAGAGAAGGCCGGATAGTATAAGAGAAGGCTGGGTGGTATAAAACAAGGCCGTGGTGGTACAAGAGAAGGCCGTGGTGGTACAAGAGAAGGCCGGGTGGTATAAGAGAAGGCCGGGTGGTATAAGAGAAGGCCGGGTGGTATAAGAGAAGGCCGGATGGTATAAGAGAAGGCTGGGTGGTATAAGAGAAGGCCGTGGTGGTACAAGAGAAGGCCGGGTGGTATAAGAGAAGGCTGGGTGGTATAAGAGAAGGCTGGATAGTATAAGAGAAGGCTGGGTGGTATAAAACAAGGCCGTGGTGGTACAAGAGAAGGCCGTGTGGAATAAGAGAAGGCCGGGTGGTATAAGAGAAGGCCGGGTGGTATAAGAGAAGGCCGGGTGGTATAAGAGAAGGCCGGGTGGTATAAGAGAAGGCCGTGGTGGTATAAGAGAAGGCCGGGTGGTATAAGAGAAGGCCGGGTGGTATAAGAGAAGGCCGGGTGGTACAAGAGAAGGCCGGGTGGTATAAGAGAAGGCTGTGTGCGGAATACTCCTATGCAGAATGGTTGCAAGAAGTGAGACGAGAATGTGGACAGAGACTTATAACTAACATACAGTAACTAACTGTGGTCCTGTTTGAAGATGGTTTGAGATTGTCCAGCACTGTCACTTTAACCACAGCTGTACATTTACTGTTGTCAATCACCTCATCAAGCTATTGGCTATAAAATTGGCAATGTCAGTGTACCACCCAATTTGTTTGGTGCATCTGAGGGATTAAAAGTG